>NW_027437675.1:0-200462 GCF_965140245.1 Athene noctua
TTCTCGTCCTCCGTGCTTGCTTTTTCTCAGAAAGAGCCGTGGTGTGCGTTTTCGCCGGAAAACACGTTTTCGGCCGAAAACGTGTACGTTTGCACTTCCCCGCCACAGGAAAGCTGCTAGCCGGGAATTCTCTGCCTGGTTTTACCCGCTGCCCGGAACGCTACGCAGGGCAAAAGCGATTCTCGTCCTCCGTGCTTGCTTTTTCTCAGAAAGAGCTGTGGTGTGCTTTTTCGCCGAAAACGCGTTTTTGGCCGAAAACGTGTACGTTTGCACTTCCCGGCTACAGGGAAGCTGCTAGCCGGGAATTCTCTGCCTGGTTCTACCCGCTGCCCGGAACGCTAAGCAGGGCAAAAGCGATTCTCGTCCTCCGTGCTTGCTTTTTCTCAGAAAGAGCCGTGGTGTGCGTTTTCGCCGGAAAACGCGTTTTCGGCAGAAAACGTGTACGTTTGCACTTCCCAGCCACAGGGAAGGTGCTAGCCGGGAATTCTCTGCCTGGTTCTACCCGCTGCCCGGAACGCTACGCAGGGCAAAAGCGATTCTCGTCCTCCGTGCTTGCTTTTTCTCAGAAAGAGCCGTGGTGTGCGTTTTCGCCGGAAAACGCGTTTTTGGCCGAAAACGTGTACGTTTGCACTTCCCAGCCACAGGGAAGATGCTAGCCGGGAATTCTCTGCCTGGTTCTACCCGCTGCCCGGAACGCTACGCAGGGCAAAAGCGATTCTCGTCCTCCGTGCTTGCTTTTTCTCAGAAAGAGCCGTGGTGTGCGTTTTCGCCGAAAACGCGTTTTTGGCCGAAAACGTGTACGTTTGCACTTCCCCGCCACAGTGAAGGTGCTAGCCGGGAATTCTCTGCCTGGTTCTACCCGCTGCCCGGAACGCTACGCAGGGCAAAAGCGATTCTCGTCCTCCGTGCTTGCTTTTTCTCAGAAAGAGCCGTGGTGTGCGTTTTCGCCGGAAAACGCGTTTTCGGCCAAAAACGTGTACGTTTGCACTTCCGGCCACAGGGAAGGTGCTAGCCGGGAATTCTCTGCCTGGTTCTACCCGCTGCCCGGAAGGCTACGCAGGGCAAAAGCGATTCTCGTCCTCCGTGCTTGCTTTTTCTCCGAAAGAGCCGTGGTGTGCGTTTTCGCCGGAAAACGCGTTTTCGGCCGAAAACGTGTACGTTTGCACTTGCCCGCCACAGGGAAGCTGCTAGCCGGGAATTCTCTGCCTGGTTCTACCCGCTGCCCGGAACGCTACGCAGGGCAAAAGCGATTCTCGTCCTCCGTGCTTGCTTTTTCTCAGAAAGAGCCGTGGTGTGCGTTTTCGCCGGAAAACGCGTTTTTGGCCGAAAACGTGTACGTTTGCACTTCCCCGCCACAGGGAAGGTGCTAGCCGTGAATTCTCTGCCTGGTTCTACCCGCTGCCCGGAAGGCTACGCAGGGCAAAAGCGATTCTCGTCCTCCGTGCTTGCTTTTTCTCAGAAAGAGCCGTGGTGTGCGTTTTCGCCGGAAAACGCGTTTTTGGCCGAAAACGTGTACGTTTGCACTTCCCCGCCACAGGGAAGGTGCTAGCCGGGAATTCTCTGCCTGGTTCTACCCGCTGCCCGGAACGCTACGCAGGGCAAAAGCGATTCTCGTCCTCCGTGCTTGCTTTTTCTCAG
Organism: Athene noctua; assembly: GCF_965140245.1. Taxonomy (NCBI): domain Eukaryota; kingdom Metazoa; phylum Chordata; class Aves; order Strigiformes; family Strigidae; genus Athene; species Athene noctua. Next base: position 1,639 of record NW_027437675.1, read on the forward strand.
AAAGAGCCGTGGTGTGCGTTTTCGCCGGAAAACGCGTTTTCGGCCGAAAACGTGTACGTTTGCACTTCCCGGCCACAGGGAAGCTGCTAGCCGGGAATTCTCTGCCTGGTTCTACCCGCTGCCCGGAACGCTACGCAGGGCAAAAGCGATTCTCGTCCTCCGTGCTTGCTTTTTCTCAGAAAGAGCCGTGGTGTGCGTTTTCGCCGGAAAACGCGTTTTCGGCCGAAAACGTGTACGTTTGCACTTCCCCGCCACAGGGAAGCTGCTAGCCGGGAATTCTCTGCCTGGTTCTACCCGCTGCCTGGAAGGCTACGCAGGGCAAAAGCGATTCTCGTCCTCCGTGCTTGCTTTTTCTCAGAAAGAGCCGTGGTGTGCGTTTTCGCCGGAAAACGCGTTTTCGGCCGAAAACGTGTACGTTTGCACTTCCCCCCACAGGGAAGCTGCTAGCCGGGAATTCTCTGCCTGGTTCTACCCGCTGCCCGGAACGCTACGCAGGGCAAAAGCGATTCTCGTCCTCCGTGCTTGCTTTTTCTCAGAAAGAGCCGTGGTGTGCGTTTTCGCCGGAAAACGCGTTTTCGGCCGAAAACGTGAACGTTTGCACTTCCCCGGCCACAGGGAAGCTGCTAGCCGGGAATTCTCTGCCTGGTTCTACCCGCTGCCCGGAACGCTACGCAGGGCAAAAGCGATTCTCGTCCTCCGTGCTTGCTTTTTCTCAGAAAGAGCCGTGGTGTGCCTTTTCGCCGGAAAACGCATTTTCGGCCGAAAACGTGTAAGTTTGCAATTCCCGGCCACAGGGAAGCTGCTAGCCGGGAATTCTCTGCCTGGTTCTACCCGCTGCCCGGAACGCTACGCAGGGCAAAAGCGATTCTCGTCCTCCGTGCTTGCTTTTTCTCAGAAAGAGCCGTGGTGTGCGTTTTCGCCGGAAAACGCGTTTTCGGCCGAAAACGTGAACGTTTGCACTTCCCCGCCACAGGAAAGCTGCTAGCCGGGAATTTCCTGCCTGGTTCTACCCGCTGCCCTGAACGCTACGCAGGGCAAAAGCGATTCTCGTCCTCCGTGCTTGCTTTTTCTCAGAAAGAGCCGTGGTGTGCTTTTTCGCCGAAAACGCGTTTTCGGGCGAAAACGTGTACGTTTGCACTTCCCAGCCACAGGGAAGGTGCTAGCCGGGAATTCTCTGCCTGGTTCTACCCGCTGCCCGGAACGCTACGCAGGGCAAAAGCGATTCTCGTCCTCCGTGCTTGCTTTTTCTCAGAAAGAGCCGTGGTGTGCGTTTTCGCCGGAAAACGCGTTTTCGGCCGAAAACGTGTACGTTTGCACTTCCCCGCCACAGGAAAGCTGCTAGCCGGGAATTCTCTGCCTGGTTCTACCCGCTGCCCGGAACGCTACGCAGGGCAAAAGCGATTCTCGTCCTCCGTGCTTGCTTTTTCTCAGATAGAGCCGTGGTGTGCTTTTTCGCCGAAAACGCGTTTTTGGCCGAAAACGTGTACGTTTGCACTTCCCAGCCAAAGAGAAGGTGCTAGCCGGGAATTCTCTGCCTGGTTCTACCCGCTGCCCGGAACGCTAAGCAGGGCAAAAGCGATTCTCGTCCTCCGTGCTTGCTTTTTCTCAGAAAGAGCCGTGGTGTGCGTTTTCGCCGGAAAACGCGTTTTCGGCCGAAAACGTGTACGTTTGCACTTCCCAGCCACAGGGAAGGTGCTAGCCGGGAATTCTCTGCCTGGTTCTACCCGCTGCCCGGAAGGCTACGCAGGGCAAAAGCGATTCTCGTCCTCCGTGCTTGCTTTTTCTCAGAAAGAGCCGTGGTGTGCTTTTTCGCCGAAAACGCGTTTTTGGCCGAAAACGTGTACGTTTGCACTTCCCCGCCACAGGGAAGCTGCTAGCCGGGAATTCTCTGCCTGGTTCTACCCGCTGCCCGGAACGCTACGCAGGGCAAAAGCGATTCTCGTCCTCCGTGCTTGCTTTTTCTCAGAAAGAGCCGTGGTGTGCGTTTTCGCCGGAAAACGCGTTTTCGGCCGAAAACGTGTACGTTTGCACTTCCCCGCCACAGGGAAGCTGCTAGCCGGGAATTCTCTGCCTGGTTCTACCCGCTGCCCGGAACGCTACGCAGGGCAAAAGCGATTCTCGTCCTCCGTGCTTGCTTTTTCTCAGAAAGAGCCGTGGTGTGCGTTTTCGCCGGAAAACGCGTTTTCGGCCGAAAACGTGTACGTTTGCACTTCCCCGCCACAGGGAAGGTGCTAGCCCGGAATTCTCTGCCTGGTTCTACCCGCTGCCCGGAACGCTACGCAGGGCAAAAGCGATTCTCGTCCTCCGTGCTTGCTTTTTCTCAGAAAGAGCCGTGGCGTGCTTTTTCGTGAAAACGCGTTTTTGGCCGAAAACGTGTACGTTTGCACTTCCCAGCCACAGGGAAGGTGCTAGCCCGGAATTCTCTGCCTGGTTCTACCCGCTGCCCGGAACGCTACGCAGGGCAAAAGCGATTCTCGTCCTCCGTGCTTGCTTTTTCTCAGAAAGAGCCGTGGTGTGCTTTTTCGCCGAAAACGCGTTTTTGGCCGAAAACGTGTACGTTTGCAATTCCCAGCCACAGAGAAGGTGCTAGCCGGGAATTCTCTGCCTGGTTCTACCCGCTGCCCGGAACGCTACGCAGGGCAAAAGCGATTCTCGTCCTCCGTGCTTGCTTTTTCTCAGAAAGAGCCGTGGTGTGCGTTTTCGCCGGAAAACGCGTTTTCGGCCGAAAACGTGTACGTTTGCACTTCCCCGCCACAGGGAAGCTGCTAGCCGGGAATTCTCTGCCTGGTGCTACCCGCTGCCCGGAACGCTACGCAGGGCAAAAGCGATTCTCGTCCTCCGTGCTTGCTTTTTCTCAGAAAGAGCCGTGGTGTGCGTTTTCGCCGGAAAACGCATTTTCGGCCGAAAACGTGTACGTTTGCACTTCCCCGCCACAGGGAAGCTGCTAGCCGGGAATTCTCTGCCTGGTTCTACCCGCTGCCCGAAACGCTACGCAGGGCAAAAGCGATTCTCGTCCTCCGTGCTTGCTTTTTCTCAAAAAGAGCCGTGGTGTGCGTTTTCGCCGGAAAACGCGTTTTCGGCCGAAAACGTGAACGTTTGCACTTCCCAGCCACAGGGAAGCTGCTAGCCGGGAATTCTCTGCCTGGTTCTACCCGCTGCCCGGAACGCTACGCAGGGCAAAAGCGATTCTCGTCCTCCGTGCTTGCTTTTTCTCAGAAAGAGCCGTGGTGTGCGTTTTCGCCGGAAAACGCGTTTTCGGCCGAAAACGTGTACGTTTGCACTTCCCCGCCACAGGAAAGCTGCTAGCCGGGAATTCTCTGCCTGGTTCTACCCGCTGCCCGGAACGCTACGCAGGGCAAAAGCGATTCTCGTCCTCCGTGCTTGCTTTTTCTCAGATAGAGCCGTGGTGTGCTTTTTCGCCGAAAACGCGTTTTTGGCCGAAAACGTGTACGTTTGCACTTCCCAGCCAAAGAGAAGGTGCTAGCCGGGAATTCTCTGCCTGGTTCTACCCGCTGCCCGGAACGCTAAGCAGGGCAAAAGCGATTCTCGTCCTCCGTGCTTGCTTTTTCTCAGAAAGAGCCGTGGTGTGCGTTTTCGCCGGAAAACGCGTTTTTGGCCGAAAACGTGTACGTTTGCACTTCCCAGCCACAGGGAAGGTGCTAGCCGGGAATTCTCTGCCTGGTTCTACCCGCTGCCCGGAACGCTACGCAGGGCAAAAGCGATTCTCGTCCTCCGTGCTTGCTTTTTCTCAGAAAGAGCCGTGGTGTGCGTTTTCGCCGGAAAACGCGTTTTCGGCCGAAAACGTGTACGTTTGCACTTCCCCGCCACAGGAAAGCTGCTAGCCGGGAATTCTCTGCCTGGTTCTACCCGCTGCCCGGAACGCTACGCAGGGCAAAAGCGATTCTCGTCCTCCGTGCTTGCTTTTTCTCAGAAAGAGCCGTGGTGTGCTTTTTCGCCGAAAACGCGTTTTTGGCCGAAAACGTGTACGTTTGCACTTCCCCGCCACAGGGAAGCTGCTAGCCGGGAATTCTCTGCCTGGTTCTACCCGCTGCCCGGAACGCTACGCAGGGCAAAAGCGATTCTCGTCCTCCGTGCTTGCTTTTTCTCAGAAAGAGCCGTGGTGTGCGTTTTCGCCGGAAAACGCGTTTTTGGCCGAAAACGTGTACGTTTGCACTTCCCCGCCACAGGGAAGGTGCTAGCCGTGAATTCTCTGCCTGGTTCTACCCGCTGCCCGGAAGGCTACGCAGGGCAAAAGCGATTCTCGTCCTCCGTGCTTGCTTTTTCTCAGAAAGAGCCGTGGCGTGCTTTTTCGTGAAAACGCGTTTTCGGCCGAAAACGTGTACGTTTGCACTTCCCAGCCACAGGGAAGGTGCTAGCCCGGAATTCTCTGCCTGGTTCTACCCGCTGCCCGGAACGCTACGCAGGGCAAAAGCGATTCTCGTCCTCCGTGCTTGCTTTTTCTCAGAAAGAGCCGTGGTGTGCTTTTTCGCCGAAAACGCGTTTTTGGCCGAAAACGTGTACGTTTGCAATTCCCAGCCACAGAGAAGGTGCTAGCCGGGAATTCTCTGCCTGGTTCTACCCGCTGCCCGGAACGCTACGCAGGGCAAAAGCGATTCTCGTCCTCCGTGCTTGCTTTTTCTCAGAAAGAGCCGTGGTGTGCGTTTTCGCCGGAAAACGCGTTTTCGGCCGAAAACGTGTACGTTTGCACTTCCCCGCCACAGGGAAGCTGCTAGCCGGGAATTCTCTGCCTGGTTCTACCCGCTGCCCGGAACGCTACGCAGGGCAAAAGCGATTCTCGTCCTCCGTGCTTGCTTTTTCTCAGAAAGAGCCGTGGTGTGCGTTTTCGCCGGAAAACGCATTTTCGGCCGAAAACGTGTACGTTTGCACTTCCCCGCCACAGGGAAGCTGCTAGCCGGGAATTCTCTGCCTGGTTCTACCCGCTGCCCGGAACGCTACGCAGGGCAAAAGCGATTCTCGTCCTCCGTGCTTGCTTTTTCTCAAAAAGAGCCGTGGTGTGCGTTTTCGCCGGAAAACGCGTTTTCGGCCGAAAACGTGAACGTTTGCACTTCCCAGCCACAGGGAAGCTGCTAGCCGGGAATTCTCTGCCTGGTTCTACCCGCTGCCCGGAACGCTACGCAGGGCAAAAGCGATTCTCGTCCTCCGTGCTTGCTTTTTCTCAGAAAGAGCCGTGGTGTGCGTTTTCGCCGGAAAACGCGTTTTCGGCCGAAAACGTGTACGTTTGCACTTCCCCGCCACAGGAAAGCTGCTAGCCGGGAATTCTCTGCCTGGTTCTACCCGCTGCCCGGAACGCTACGCAGGGCAAAAGCGATTCTCGTCCTCCGTGCTTGCTTTTTCTCAGATAGAGCCGTGGTGTGCTTTTTCGCCGAAAACGCGTTTTTGGCCGAAAACGTGTACGTTTGCACTTCCCAGCCACAGAGAAGGTGCTAGCCGGGAATTCTCTGCCTGGTTCTACCCGCTGCCCGGAACGCTAAGCAGGGCAAAAGCGATTCTCGTCCTCCGTGCTTGCTTTTTCTCAGAAAGAGCCGTGGTGTGCGTTTTCGCCGGAAAACGCGTTTTTGGCCGAAAACGTGTACGTTTGCACTTCCCAGCCACAGGGAAGGTGCTAGCCGGGAATTCTCTGCCTGGTTCTACCCGCTGCCCGGAACGCTACGCAGGGCAAAAGCGATTCTCGTCCTCCGTGCTTGCTTTTTCTCAGAAAGAGCCGTGGTGTGCGTTTTCGCCGGAAAACGCGTTTTCGGCCGAAAACGTGTACGTTTGCACTTCCCCGCCACAGGAAAGCTGCTAGCCGGGAATTCTCTGCCTGGTTCTACCCGCTGCCCGGAACGCTACGCAGGGCAAAAGCGATTCTCGTCCTCCGTGCTTGCTTTTTCTCAGAAAGAGCCGTGGTGTGCCTTTTCGCCGGAAAACGCGTTTTCGTCCGAAAACGTGTACGTTTGCACTTCCCCGCCACAGGGAAGCTGCTAGCCGGGAATTCTCTGCCTGGTTCTGCCCGCTGCCCGGAACCCTACGCAGGGCAAAACCGATTCTCGTCCTCCGTGCTTGCTTTTTCTCAGAAAGAGCCGTGGTGTGCGTTTTCGCCGGAAAACGCGTTTTCGGCCGAAAACGTGTACGTTTGCACTTCCCCGCCACAGGGAAGCTGCTAGCCGGGAATTCTCTGCCTGGTTCTACCCGCTGCCCGGAACGCTACGCAGGGCAAAAGCGATTCTCGTCCTCCGTGCTTGCTTTTTCTCAGAAAGAGCCGTGGTGTGCGTTTTCGCCGGAAAACGCGTTTTCGGCCGAAAACGTGTACGTTTGCACTTCCCCGCCACAGGGAAGCTGCTAGCCGGGAATTCTCTGCCTGGTTCTACCCGCTGCCCGGAACGCTACGCAGGGCAAAAGCGATTTTCGTCCTCCGTGCTTGCTTTTTCTCAGAAAGAGCCGTGGTGTGCTTTTTCGCCGAAAACGCATTTTCGGCCGAAAACGTGTACGTTTGCACTTCCCGGCCACAGGGAAGCTGCTAGCCGGGAATTCTCTGCCTGGTTCTACCCGCTGCCCGGAACGCTACGCAGGGCAAAAGCGGTTCTCGTCCTCCGTGCTTGCTTTTTCTCAGAAAGAGCCGTGGTGTGCGTTTTCGCCGGAAAACGCGTTTTCGGCCGAAAACGTGTACGTTTGCACTTCCCAGCCACAGGGAAGCTGCTAGCCGTGAATTCTCTGCCTGGTTCTACCCGCTGCCCGGAACGCTACGCAGGGCAAAAGCGATTCTCGTCCTCCGTGCTTGCTTTTTCTCAGAAAGAGCCGTGGTGTGCGTTTCCGCCGGAAAACGCGTTTTCGGCCGAAAACGTGTACGTTTGCACTTCCCAGCCACAGGGAAGCTGCTAGCCGGGAATTCTCTGCCTGGTTCTATCCGCTGCCCGGAACGCTACGCAGGGCAAAAGCGATTCTCGTCCTCCGTGCTTGCTTTTTCTCAGAAAGAGCCGTGGTGTGCGTTTTCGCCGGAAAACGCGTTTTCGGCCGAAAACGTGTACGTTTGCACTTCCCGGCCACAGGGAAGCTGCTAGCCGGGAATTCTCTGCCTGGTTCTACCCGCTGCCCGGAACGCTACGCAGGGCAAAAGCGATTCTCGTCCTCCGTGCTTGCTTTTTCTCAGAAAGAGCCGTGGTGTGCGTTTTCGCCGGAAAACGCGTTTTCGGCCGAAAACGTGTACGTTTGCACTTCCCCGCCACAGGAAAGCTGCTAGCCGGGAATTCTCTGCCTGGTTTTACCCGCTGCCCGGAACGCTACGCAGGGCAAAAGCGATTCTCGTCCTCCGTGCTTGCTTTTTCTCAGAAAGAGCTGTGGTGTGCTTTTTCGCCGAAAACGCGTTTTTGGCCGAAAACGTGTACGTTTGCACTTCCCGGCTACAGGGAAGCTGCTAGCCGGGAATTCTCTGCCTGGTTCTACCCGCTGCCCGGAACGCTAAGCAGGGCAAAAGCGATTCTCGTCCTCCGTGCTTGCTTTTTCTCAGAAAGAGCCGTGGTGTGCGTTTTCGCCGAAAACGCGTTTTTGGCCGAAAACGTGTACGTTTGCACTTCCCAGCCACAGGGAAGGTGCTAGCCGCGAATTCTCTGCCTGGTTCTACCCGCTGCCCGGAACGCTACGCAGGGCAAAAGCGATTCTCGTCCTCCGTGCTTGCTTTTTCTCAGAAAGAGCCGTGGTGTGCGTTTTCGCCGGAAAACGCGTTTTTGGCCGAAAACGTGTACGTTTGCACTTCCCAGCCACAGGGAAGATGCTAGCCGGGAATTCTCTGCCTGGTTCTACCCGCTGCCCGGAACGCTACGCAGGGCAAAAGCGATTCTCGTCCTCCGTGCTTGCTTTTTCTCAGAAAGAGCCGTGGTGTGCGTTTTCGCCGAAAACGCGTTTTTGGCCGAAAACGTGTACGTTTGCACTTCCCCGCCACAGTGAAGGTGCTAGCCGGGACTTCTCTGCCTGGTTCTACCCGCTGCCCGGAACGCTACGCAGGGCAAAAGCGATTCTCGTCCTCCGTGCTTGCTTTTTCTCAGAAAGAGCCGTGGTGTGCTTTTTCGCCGAAAACGTGTTTTCGGCCGAAAACGTGTACGTTTGCACTTCCCCGCCACAGAGAAGGTGCTAGCCGGGAATTCTCTGCCTGGTTCTACCCGCTGCCCGGAACGCTACGCAGGGCAAAAGCGATTCTCGTCCTCCGTGCTTGCTTTTTCTCAGAAAGAGCCGTGGTGTGCGTTTTCGCCGGAAAACGCGTTTTCGGCCAAAAACGTGTACGTTTGCACTTCCCGGCCACAGGGAAGGTGCTAGCCGGGAATTCTCTGCCTGGTTCTACCCGCTGCCCGGAAGGCTACGCAGGGCAAAAGCGATTCTCGTCCTCCGTGCTTGCTTTTTCTCAGAAAGAGCCGTGGTGTGCGTTTTCGCCGGAAAACGCGTTTTGGGCCGAAAACGTGTACGTTTGCACTTGCCCGCCACAGGGAAGCTGCTAGCCGGGAATTCTCTGCCTGGTTCTACCCGCTGCACGGAAGGCTACGCAGGGCAAAAGCGATTCTCGTCCTCCGTGCTTGCTTTTTCTCAGAAAGAGCCGTGGTGTGCGTTTTCGCCGGAAAACGCGTTTTTGGCCGAAAACGTGTACGTTTGCACTTCCCGGCCACAGGGAAGCTGCTAGCCGGGAATTCTCTGCCTGGTTCTACCCGCTGCCCGGAACGCTACGCAGGGCAAAAGCGATTCTCGTCCTCCGTGCTTGCTTTTTCTCAGAAAGAGCCGTGGTGTGCGTTTTCGCCGGAAAACGCGTTTTTGGCCGAAAACGTGTACGTTTGCACTTCCCCGCCACAGGGAAGGTGCTAGCCGTGAATTCTCTGCCTGGTTCTACCCGCTGCCCGGAAGGCTACGCAGGGCAAAAGCGATTCTCGTCCTCCGTGCTTGCTTTTTCTCAGAAAGAGCCGTGGTGTGCGTTTTCGCCGGAAAACGCGTTTTTGGCCGAAAACGTGTACGTTTGCACTTCCCCGCCACAGGGAAGGTGCTAGCCGGGAATTCTCTGCCTGGTTCTACCCGCTGCCCGGAACGCTACGCAGGGCAAAAGCGATTCTCGTCCTCCGTGCTTGCTTTTTCTCAGAAAGAGCCGTGGTGTGCGTTTTCGCCGGAAAACGCGTTTTCGGCCGAAAACGTGTACGTTTGCACTTCCCGGCCACAGGGAAGCTGCTAGCCGGGAATTCTCTGCCTGGTTCTACCCGCTGCCCGGAACGCTACGCAGGGCAAAAGCGATTCTCGTCCTCCGTGCTTGCTTTTTCTCAGAAAGAGCCGTGGTGTGCGTTTTCGCCGGAAAACGCGTTTTCGGCCGAAAACGTGTACGTTTGCACTTCCCCGCCACAGGGAAGCTGCTAGCCGGGAATTCTCTGCCTGGTTCTACCCGCTGCCTGGAAGGCTACGCAGGGCAAAAGCGATTCTCGTCCTCCGTGCTTGCTTTTTCTCAGAAAGAGCCGTGGTGTGCCATTTCGCCGGAAAACGCGTTTTCGGCCGAAAACGTGTACGTTTGCACTTCCCCCCACAGGGAAGCTGCTAGCCGGGAATTCTCTGCCTGGTTCTACCCGCTGCCCGGAACGCTACGCAGGGCAAAAGCGATTCTCGTCCTCCGTGCTTGCTTTTTCTCAGAAAGAGCCGTGGTGTGCGTTTTCGCCGGAAAACGCGTTTTCGGCCGAAAACGTGTACGTTTGCACTTCCCCGCCACAGGGAAGCTGCTAGCCGGGAATTCTCTGCCTGGTTCTACCCGCTGCCCGGAACGCTACGCAGGGCAAAAGCGATTCTCGTCCTCCGTGCTTGCTTTTTCTCAGAAAGAGCTGTGGTGTGCTTTTTCGCCGAAAACGCGTTTTTGGCCGAAAACGTGTACGTTTGCACTTCCCGGCTACAGGGAAGCTGCTAGCCGGGAATTCTCTGCCTGGTTCTACCCGCTGCCCGGAACGCTAAGCAGGGCAAAAGCGATTCTCGTCCTCCGTGCTTGCTTTTTCTCAGAAAGAGCCGTGGTGTGCGTTTTCGCCGAAAACGCGTTTTTGGCCGAAAACGTGTACGTTTGCACTTCCCAGCCACAGGGAAGGTGCTAGCCGCGAATTCTCTGCCTGGTTCTACCCGCTGCCCGGAACGCTACGCAGGGCAAAAGCGATTCTCGTCCTCCGTGCTTGCTTTTTCTCAGAAAGAGCCGTAGTGTGTGTTTTCGCCGGAAAACGCGTTTTCGGCCGAAAACGTGTACGTTTGCACTTCCCCGCCACAGGGAAGCTGCTAGCCGGGAATTCTCTGCCTGGTTCTACCCGGTGCCCGGAACGCTACGCAGGGCAAAAGCGATTCTCGTCCTCCGTGCTTGCTTTTTCTCCGAAAGAGCCGTGGTGTGCCTTTTCGCCGGAAAACGCGTTTTTGTCCGAAAACGTGTACGTTTGCACTTCCCCGCCACAGGGAAGCTGCTAGCCGGGAATTCTCTGCCTGGTTCTGCCCGCTGCCCGGAACCCTACGCAGGGCAAAACCGATTCTCGTCCTCCGTGCTTGCTTTTTCTCAGAAAGAGCCGTGGTGTGCGTTTTCGCCGGAAAACGCGTTTTCGGCCGAAAACGTGTACGTTTGCACTTCCCCGCCACAGGGAAGCTGCTAGCCGGGAATTCTCTGCCTGGTTCTACCCGCTGCCCGGAACGCTACGCAGGGCAAAAGCGATGCTCGTCCTCCGTGCTTGCTTTTTCTCAGAAAGAGCCGTGGTGTGCGTTTTCGCCGGAAAACGCGTTTTCGGCCGAAAACGTGTACGTTTGCACTTCCCCGCCACAGGGAAGCTGCTAGCCGGGAATTCTCTGCCTGGTTCTACCCGCTGCCCGGAACGCTACGCAGGGCAAAAGCGATTTTCGTCCTCCGTGCTTGCTTTTTCTCAGAAAGAGCCGTGGTGTGCTTTTTCGCCGAAAACGCATTTTCGGCCGAAAACGTGTACGTTTGCACTTCCCGGCCACAGGGAAGCTGCTAGCCGGGAATTCTCTGCCTGGTTCTACCCGCTGCCCGGAACGCTACGCAGGGCAAAAGCGGTTCTCGTCCTCCGTGCTTGCTTTTTCTCAGAAAGAGCCGTGGTGTGCGTTTTCGCCGGAAAACGCGTTTTCGGCCGAAAACGTGTACGTTTGCACTTCCCAGCCACAGGGAAGCTGCTAGCCGGGAATTCTCTGCCTGGTTCTACCCGCTGCCCGGAACGCTACGCAGGGCAAAAGCGATTCTCGTCCTCCGTGCTTGCTTTTTCTCAGAAAGAGCCGTGGTGTGCGTTTCCGCCGGAAAACGCGTTTTCGGCCGAAAACGTGTACGTTTGCACTTCCCAGCCACAGGGAAGCTGCTAGCCGGGAATTCTCTGCCTGGTTCTATCCGCTGCCCGGAACGCTACGCAGGGCAAAAGCGATTCTCGTCCTCCGTGCTTGCTTTTTCTCAGAAAGAGCCGTGGTGTGCGTTTTCGCCGGAAAACGCGTTTTCGGCCGAAAACGTGTACGTTTGCACTTCCCGGCCACAGGGAAGCTGCTAGCCGGGAATTCTCTGCCTGGTTCTACCCGCTGCCCGGAACGCTACGCAGGGCAAAAGCGATTCTCGTCCTCCGTGCTTGCTTTTTCTCAGAAAGAGCCGTGGTGTGCGTTTTCGCCGGAAAACGCGTTTTCGGCCGAAAACGTGTACGTTTGCACTTCCCCGCCACAGGAAAGCTGCTAGCCGGGAATTCTCTGCCTGGTTTTACCCGCTGCCCGGAACGCTACGCAGGGCAAAAGCGATTCTCGTCCTCCGTGCTTGCTTTTTCTCAGAAAGAGCTGTGGTGTGCTTTTTCGCCGAAAACGCGTTTTTGGCCGAAAACGTGTACGTTTGCACTTCCCGGCTACAGGGAAGCTGCTAGCCGGGAATTCTCTGCCTGGTTCTACCCGCTGCCCGGAACGCTAAGCAGGGCAAAAGCGATTCTCGTCCTCCGTGCTTGCTTTTTCTCAGAAAGAGCCGTGGTGTGCGTTTTCGCCGAAAACGCGTTTTTGGCCGAAAACGTGTACGTTTGCACTTCCCAGCCACAGGGAAGGTGCTAGCCGCGAATTCTCTGCCTGGTTCTACCCGCTGCCCGGAACGCTACGCAGGGCAAAAGCGATTCTCGTCCTCCGTGCTTGCTTTTTCTCAGAAAGAGCCGTGGTGTGCGTTTTCGCCGGAAAACGCGTTTTTGGCCGAAAACGTGTACGTTTGCACTTCCCAGCCACAGGGAAGATGCTAGCCGGGAATTCTCTGCCTGGTTCTACCCGCTGCCCGGAACGCTACGCAGGGCAAAAGCGATTCTCGTCCTCCGTGCTTGCTTTTTCTCAGAAAGAGCCGTGGTGTGCGTTTTCGCCGAAAACGCGTTTTTGGCCGAAAACGTGTACGTTTGCACTTCCCCGCCACAGTGAAGGTGCTAGCCGGGAATTCTCTGCCTGGTTCTACCCGCTGCCCGGAACGCTACGCAGGGCAAAAGCGATTCTCGTCCTCCGTGCTTGCTTTTTCTCAGAAAGAGCCGTGGTGTGCGTTTTCGCCGGAAAACGCGTTTTCGGCCAAAAACGTGTACGTTTGCACTTCCCGGCCACAGGGAAGGTGCTAGCCGGGAATTCTCTGCCTGGTTCTACCCGCTGCCCGGAAGGCTACGCAGGGCAAAAGCGATTCTCGTCCTCCGTGCTTGCTTTTTCTCCGAAAGAGCCGTGGTGTGCGTTTTCGCCGGAAAACGCGTTTTCGGCCGAAAACGTGTACGTTTGCACTTGCCCGCCACAGGGAAGCTGCTAGCCGGGAATTCTCTGCCTGGTTCTACCCGCTGCCCGGAACGCTACGCAGGGCAAAAGCGATTCTCGTCCTCCGTGCTTGCTTTTTCTCAGAAAGAGCCGTGGTGTGCGTTTTCGCCGGAAAACGCGTTTTTGGCCGAAAACGTGTACGTTTGCACTTCCCCGCCACAGGGAAGGTGCTAGCCGTGAATTCTCTGCCTGGTTCTACCCGCTGCCCGGAAGGCTACGCAGGGCAAAAGCGATTCTCGTCCTCCGTGCTTGCTTTTTCTCAGAAAGAGCCGTGGTGTGCGTTTTCGCCGGAAAACGCGTTTTTGGCCGAAAACGTGTACGTTTGCACTTCCCCGCCACAGGGAAGGTGCTAGCCGGGAATTCTCTGCCTGGTTCTACCCGCTGCCCGGAACGCTACGCAGGGCAAAAGCGATTCTCGTCCTCCGTGCTTGCTTTTTCTCAGAAAGAGCCGTGGTGTGCGTTTTCGCCGGAAAACGCGTTTTCGGCCGAAAACGTGTACGTTTGCACTTCCCGGCCACAGGGAAGCTGCTAGCCGGGAATTCTCTGCCTGGTTCTACCCGCTGCCCGGAACGCTACGCAGGGCAAAAGCGATTCTCGTCCTCCGTGCTTGCTTTTTCTCAGAAAGAGCCGTGGTGTGCGTTTTCGCCGGAAAACGCGTTTTCGGCCGAAAACGTGTACGTTTGCACTTCCCCGCCACAGGGAAGCTGCTAGCCGGGAATTCTCTGCCTGGTTCTACCCGCTGCCTGGAAGGCTACGCAGGGCAAAAGCGATTCTCGTCCTCCGTGCTTGCTTTTTCTCAGAAAGAGCCGTGGTGTGCGTTTTCGCCGGAAAACGCGTTTTCGGCCGAAAACGTGTACGTTTGCACTTCCCCCCACAGGGAAGCTGCTAGCCGGGAATTCTCTGCCTGGTTCTACCCGCTGCCCGGAACGCTACGCAGGGCAAAAGCGATTCTCGTCCTCCGTGCTTGCTTTTTCTCAGAAAGAGCCGTGGTGTGCGTTTTCGCCGGAAAACGCGTTTTCGGCCGAAAACGTGAACGTTTGCACTTCCCGGCCACAGGGAAGCTGCTAGCCGGGAATTCTCTGCCTGGTTCTACCCGCTGCCCGGAACGCTACGCAGGGCAAAAGCGATTCTCGTCCTCCGTGCTTGCTTTTTCTCAGAAAGAGCCGTGGTGTGCCTTTTCGCCGGAAAACGCATTTTCGGCCGAAAACGTGTAAGTTTGCAATTCCCGGCCACAGGGAAGCTGCTAGCCGGGAATTCTCTGCCTGGTTCTACCCGCTGCCCGGAACGCTACGCAGGGCAAAAGCGATTCTCGTCCTCCGTGCTTGCTTTTTCTCAGAAAGAGCCGTGGTGTGCGTTTTCGCCGGAAAACGCGTTTTCGGCCGAAAACGTGAACGTTTGCACTTCCCCGCCACAGGAAAGCTGCTAGCCGGGAATTTCCTGCCTGGTTCTACCCGCTGCCCTGAACGCTACGCAGGGCAAAAGCGATTCTCGTCCTCCGTGCTTGCTTTTTCTCAGAAAGAGCCGTGGTGTGCTTTTTCGCCGAAAACGCGTTTTCGGGCGAAAACGTGTACGTTTGCACTTCCCAGCCACAGGGAAGGTGCTAGCCGGGAATTCTCTGCCTGGTTCTACCCGCTGCCCGGAACGCTACGCAGGGCAAAAGCGATTCTCGTCCTCCGTGCTTGCTTTTTCTCAGAAAGAGCCGTGGTGTGCGTTTTCGCCGGAAAACGCGTTTTTGGCCGAAAACCTGTACGTTTGCACTTCCCCGCCACAGGGAAGGTGCTAGCCGGGAATTCTCTGCCTGGTTCTACCCGCTGCCCGGAACGCTACGCAGGGCAAAAGCGATTCTCGTCCTCCGTGCTTGCTTTTTCTCAGAAAGAGCCGTGGTGTGCTTTTTCGCCGAAAACGCGTTTTTGGCCGAAAACGTGTACGTTTGCACTTCCCCGCCACAGGGAAGCTGCTAGCCGGGAATTCTCTGCCTGGTTCTACCCGCTGCCCGGAACGCTACGCAGGGCAAAAGCGATTCTCGTCCTCCGTGCTTGCTTTTTCTCAGAAAGAGCCGTGGTGTGCGTTTTCGCCGGAAAACGCGTTTTCGGCCGAAAACGTGTACGTTTGCACTTCCCCGCCACAGGAAAGCTGCTAGCCGGGAATTCTCTGCCTGGTTCTACCCGCTGCCCGGAACGCTACGCAGGGCAAAAGCGATTCTCGTCCTCCGTGCTTGCTTTTTCTCAGAAAGAGCCGTGGTGTGCGTTTTCGCCGGAAAACGCGTTTTTGGCCGAAAACGTGTACGTTTGCACTTCCCCGCCACAGGGAAGCTGCTAGCCGTGAATTCTCTGCCTGGTTCTACCGCTGCCCGGAAGGCTACGCAGGGCAAAAGCGATTCTCGTCCTCCGTGCTTGCTTTTTCTCAGAAAGAGCCGTGGTGTGCGTTTTCGCCGGAAAACGCGT
Organism: Athene noctua; assembly: GCF_965140245.1. NCBI lineage: Eukaryota > Metazoa > Chordata > Aves > Strigiformes > Strigidae > Athene > Athene noctua. Next base: position 16,863 of record NW_027437675.1, read on the forward strand.
TTTCGGCCGAAAACGTGTACGTTTGCACTTCCCCGCCACAGGGAAGCTGCTAGCCGGGAATTCTCTGCCTGGTTCTACCCGCTGCCCGGAACGCTACGCAGGGCAAAAGCGATTCTCGTCCTCCGTGCTTGCTTTTTCTCAGAAAGAGCCGTGGTGTGCGTTTTCGCCGGAAAACGCGTTTTCGGCCGAAAACGTGTACGTTTGCACTTCCCCGCCACAGGGAAGCTGCTAGCCGGGAATTCTCTGCCTGGTTCTACCCGCTGCCCGGAACGCTACGCAGGGCAAAAGCGATTCTCGTCCTCCGTGCTTGCTTTTTCTCAGAAAGAGCCGTGGCGTGCTTTTTCGTGAAAACGCGTTTTTGGCCGAAAACGTGTACGTTTGCACTTCCCAGCCACAGGGAAGGTGCTAGCCCGGAATTCTCTGCCTGGTTCTACCCGCTGCCCGGAACGCTACGCAGGGCAAAAGCGATTCTCGTCCTCCGTGCTTGCTTTTTCTCAGAAAGAGCCGTGGTGTGCTTTTTCGCCGAAAACGCGTTTTTGGCCGAAAACGTGTACGTTTGCAATTCCCAGCCACAGAGAAGGTGCTAGCCGGGAATTCTCTGCCTGGTTCTACCCGCTGCCCGGAACGCTACGCAGGGCAAAAGCGATTCTCGTCCTCCGTGCTTGCTTTTTCTCAGAAAGAGCCGTGGTGTGCGTTTTCGCCGGAAAACGCGTTTTCGGCCGAAAACGTGTACGTTTGCACTTCCCCGCCACAGGGAAGCTGCTAGCCGGGAATTCTCTGCCTGGTTCTGCCCGCTGCCCGGAACCCTACGCAGGGCAAAACCGATTCTCGTCCTCCGTGCTTGCTTTTTCTCAGAAAGAGCCGTGGTGTGCGTTTTCGCCGGAAAACGCGTTTTCGGCCGAAAACGTGTACGTTTGCACTTCCCCGCCACAGGGAAGCTGCTAGCCGGGAATTCTCTGCCTGGTTCTACCCGCTGCCCGGAACGCTACGCAGGGCAAAAGCGATTCTCGTCCTCCGTGCTTGCTTTTTCTCAGAAAGAGCCGTGGTGTGCGTTTTCGCCGGAAAACGCGTTTTCGGCCGAAAACGTGTACGTTTGCACTTCCCCGCCACAGGGAAGCTGCTAGCCGGGAATTCTCTGCCTGGTTCTACCCGCTGCCCGGAACGCTACGCAGGGCAAAAGCGGTTCTCGTCCTCCGTGCTTGCTTTTTCTCAGAAAGAGCCGTGGTGTGCGTTTTCGCCGGAAAACGCGTTTTCGGCCGAAAACGTGTACGTTTGCACTTCCCAGCCACAGGGAAGCTGCTAGCCGTGAATTCTCTGCCTGGTTCTACCCGCTGCCCGGAACGCTACGCAGGGCAAAAGCGATTCTCGTCCTCCGTGCTTGCTTTTTCTCAGAAAGAGCCGTGGTGTGCGTTTCCGCCGGAAAACGCGTTTTCGGCCGAAAACGTGTACGTTTGCACTTCCCAGCCACAGGGAAGCTGCTAGCCGGGAATTCTCTGCCTGGTTCTATCCGCTGCCCGGAACGCTACGCAGGGCAAAAGCGATTCTCGTCCTCCGTGCTTGCTTTTTCTCAGAAAGAGCCGTGGTGTGCGTTTTCGCCGGAAAACGCGTTTTCGGCCGAAAACGTGTACGTTTGCACTTCCCGGCCACAGGGAAGCTGCTAGCCGGGAATTCTCTGCCTGGTTCTACCCGCTGCCCGGAACGCTACGCAGGGCAAAAGCGATTCTCGTCCTCCGTGCTTGCTTTTTCTCAGAAAGAGCCGTGGTGTGCGTTTTCGCCGGAAAACGCGTTTTCGGCCGAAAACGTGTACGTTTGCACTTCCCCGCCACAGGAAAGCTGCTAGCCGGGAATTCTCTGCCTGGTTTTACCCGCTGCCCGGAACGCTACGCAGGGCAAAAGCGATTCTCGTCCTCCGTGCTTGCTTTTTCTCAGAAAGAGCTGTGGTGTGCTTTTTCGCCGAAAACGCGTTTTTGGCCGAAAACGTGTACGTTTGCACTTCCCGGCTACAGGGAAGCTGCTAGCCGGGAATTCTCTGCCTGGTTCTACCCGCTGCCCGGAACGCTAAGCAGGGCAAAAGCGATTCTCGTCCTCCGTGCTTGCTTTTTCTCAGAAAGAGCCGTGGTGTGCGTTTTCGCCGAAAACGCGTTTTTGGCCGAAAACGTGTACGTTTGCACTTCCCAGCCACAGGGAAGGTGCTAGCCGCGAATTCTCTGCCTGGTTCTACCCGCTGCCCGGAACGCTACGCAGGGCAAAAGCGATTCTCGTCCTCCGTGCTTGCTTTTTCTCAGAAAGAGCCGTGGTGTGCGTTTTCGCCGGAAAACGCGTTTTTGGCCGAAAACGTGTACGTTTGCACTTCCCAGCCACAGGGAAGATGCTAGCCGGGAATTCTCTGCCTGGTTCTACCCGCTGCCCGGAACGCTACGCAGGGCAAAAGCGATTCTCGTCCTCCGTGCTTGCTTTTTCTCAGAAAGAGCCGTGGTGTGCGTTTTCGCCGAAAACGCGTTTTTGGCCGAAAACGTGTACGTTTGCACTTCCCCGCCACAGTGAAGGTGCTAGCCGGGACTTCTCTGCCTGGTTCTACCCGCTGCCCGGAACGCTACGCAGGGCAAAAGCGATTCTCGTCCTCCGTGCTTGCTTTTTCTCAGAAAGAGCCGTGGTGTGCTTTTTCGCCGAAAACGTGTTTTCGGCCGAAAACGTGTACGTTTGCACTTCCCCGCCACAGAGAAGGTGCTAGCCGGGAATTCTCTGCCTGGTTCTACCCGCTGCCCGGAACGCTACGCAGGGCAAAAGCGATTCTCGTCCTCCGTGCTTGCTTTTTCTCAGAAAGAGCCGTGGTGTGCGTTTTCGCCGGAAAACGCGTTTTCGGCCAAAAACGTGTACGTTTGCACTTCCCGGCCACAGGGAAGGTGCTAGCCGGGAATTCTCTGCCTGGTTCTACCCGCTGCCCGGAAGGCTACGCAGGGCAAAAGCGATTCTCGTCCTCCGTGCTTGCTTTTTCTCCGAAAGAGCCGTGGTGTGCGTTTTCGCCGGAAAACGCGTTTTGGGCCGAAAACGTGTACGTTTGCACTTGCCCGCCACAGGGAAGCTGCTAGCCGGGAATTCTCTGCCTGGTTCTACCCGCTGCACGGAAGGCTACGCAGGGCAAAAGCGATTCTCGTCCTCCGTGCTTGCTTTTTCTCAGAAAGAGCCGTGGTGTGCGTTTTCGCCGGAAAACGCGTTTTTGGCCGAAAACGTGTACGTTTGCACTTCCCGGCCACAGGGAAGCTGCTAGCCGGGAATTCTCTGCCTGGTTCTACCCGCTGCCCGGAACGCTACGCAGGGCAAAAGCGATTCTCGTCCTCCGTGCTTGCTTTTTCTCAGAAAGAGCCGTGGTGTGCGTTTTCGCCGGAAAACGCGTTTTTGGCCGAAAACGTGTACGTTTGCACTTCCCCGCCACAGGGAAGGTGCTAGCCGTGAATTCTCTGCCTGGTTCTACCCGCTGCCCGGAAGGCTACGCAGGGCAAAAGCGATTCTCGTCCTCCGTGCTTGCTTTTTCTCAGAAAGAGCCGTGGTGTGCGTTTTCGCCGGAAAACGCGTTTTTGGCCGAAAACGTGTACGTTTGCACTTCCCCGCCACAGGGAAGGTGCTAGCCGGGAATTCTCTGCCTGGTTCTACCCGCTGCCCGGAACGCTACGCAGGGCAAAAGCGATTCTCGTCCTCCGTGCTTGCTTTTTCTCAGAAAGAGCCGTGGTGTGCGTTTTCGCCGGAAAACGCGTTTTCGGCCGAAAACGTGTACGTTTGCACTTCCCGGCCACAGGGAAGCTGCTAGCCGGGAATTCTCTGCCTGGTTCTACCCGCTGCCCGGAACGCTACGCAGGGCAAAAGCGATTCTCGTCCTCCGTGCTTGCTTTTTCTCAGAAAGAGCCGTGGTGTGCGTTTTCGCCGGAAAACGCGTTTTCGGCCGAAAACGTGTACGTTTGCACTTCCCCGCCACAGGGAAGCTGCTAGCCGGGAATTCTCTGCCTGGTTCTACCCGCTGCCTGGAAGGCTACGCAGGGCAAAAGCGATTCTCGTCCTCCGTGCTTGCTTTTTCTCAGAAAGAGCCGTGGTGTGCGTTTTCGCCGGAAAACGCGTTTTCGGCCGAAAACGTGTACGTTTGCACTTCCCCCCACAGGGAAGCTGCTAGCCGGGAATTCTCTGCCTGGTTCTACCCGCTGCCCGGAACGCTACGCAGGGCAAAAGCGATTCTCGTCCTCCGTGCTTGCTTTTTCTCAGAAAGAGCCGTGGTGTGCGTTTTCGCCGGAAAACGCGTTTTCGGCCGAAAACGTGAACGTTTGCACTTCCCGGCCACAGGGAAGCTGCTAGCCGGGAATTCTCTGCCTGGTTCTACCCGCTGCCCGGAACGCTACGCAGGGCAAAAGCGATTCTCGTCCTCCGTGCTTGCTTTTTCTCAGAAAGAGCCGTGGTGTGCCTTTTCGCCGGAAAACGCATTTTCGGCCGAAAACGTGTAAGTTTGCAATTCCCGGCCACAGGGAAGCTGCTAGCCGGGAATTCTCTGCCTGGTTCTACCCGCTGCCCGGAACGCTACGCAGGGCAAAAGCGATTCTCGTCCTCCGTGCTTGCTTTTTCTCAGAAAGAGCCGTGGTGTGCGTTTTCGCCGGAAAACGCGTTTTCGGCCGAAAACGTGAACGTTTGCACTTCCCCGCCACAGGAAAGCTGCTAGCCGGGAATTTCCTGCCTGGTTCTACCCGCTGCCCTGAACGCTACGCAGGGCAAAAGCGATTCTCGTCCTCCGTGCTTGCTTTTCGCCGAAAACGCGTTTTCGGGCGAAAACGTTTGCACTTCCCAGCCACAGGGAAGGTGCTAGCCGGGAATTCTCTGCCTGGTTCTACCCGCTGCCCGGAACGCTACGCAGGGCAAAAGCGATTCTCGTCCTCCGTGCTTGCTTTTTCTCAGAAAGAGCCGTGGTGTGCGTTTTCGCCGGAAAACGCGTTTTTGGCCGTGTGCGTTTTCGCCGGAAAACGCGTTTTTGGCCGAAAACCTGTACGTTTGCACTTCCCCGCCACAGGGAAGGTGCTAGCCGGGAATTCTCTGCCTGGTTCTACCCGCTGCCCGGAACGCTACGCAGGGCAAAAGCGATTCTCGTCCTCCGTGCTTGCTTTTTCTCAGAAAGAGCCGTGGTGTGCTTTTTCGCCGAAAACGCGTTTTTGGCCGAAAACGTGTACGTTTGCACTTCCCCGCCACAGGGAAGCTGCTAGCCGGGAATTCTCTGCCTGGTTCTACCCGCTGCCCGGAACGCTACGCAGGGCAAAAGCGATTCTCGTCCTCCGTGCTTGCTTTTTCTCAGAAAGAGCCGTGGTGTGCGTTTTCGCCGGAAAACGCGTTTTCGGCCGAAAACGTGTACGTTTGCACTTCCCCGCCACAGGAAAGCTGCTAGCCGGGAATTCTCTGCCTGGTTCTACCCGCTGCCCGGAACGCTACGCAGGGCAAAAGCGATTCTCGTCCTCCGTGCTTGCTTTTTCTCAGAAAGAGCCGTGGTGTGCGTTTTCGCCGGAAAACGCGTTTTCGGCCGAAAACGTGTACGTTTGCACTTCCCCGCCACAGGGAAGCTGCTAGCCGGGAATTCTCTGCCTGGTTCTACCCGCTGCCAGGAACGCTACGCAGGGCAAAAGCGATTCTCGTCCTCCGTGCTTGCTTTTTCTCAGAAAGAGCCGTGGTGTGCGTTTTCGCCGAAAACGAGTTTTCGGCCGAAAACGTGTACGTTTGCACTTCCCAGCCACAGGGAAGCTGCTAGCCGGGAATTCTCTGCCTGGGTCTACCCGCTGCCCGGAACGCTACGCAGGGCAAAAGCGATTCTCGTTCTCCGTGCTTGCTTTTTCTCAGAAAGAGCCGTGGTGTGCGTTTCCGCCGGAAAACACGTTTTCGGCCGAAAACGTGTACGTTTGCACTTCCCCGCCACAGGGAAGCTGCTAGCCGGGAATTCTCTGCCTGGTTCTATCCGCTGCCCGGAACGCTACGCAGGGCAAAAGCGATTCTCGTCCTCCGTGCTTGCTTTTTCTCAGAAAGAGCCGTGGTGTGCTTTTTCGCCGAAAACGCGTTTTTGGCCGAAAACGTGTACGTTTGCACTTCCCTGCCACAGGGAAGGTGCTAGCCGGGAATTCTCTGCCTGGTTCTACCCGCTGCCCGGAACGCTACGCAGGGCAAAAGCGATGCTCGTCCTCCGTGCTTGCTTTATCTCAGAAAGAGCCGTGGTGTGCGTTTTCGCCGGAAAACGCGTTTTTGTCCGAAAACGTGTACGTTTGCACTTCCCCGCCACAGGGAAGCTGCTAGCCGGGAATTCTCTGCCTGGTTCTACCCGCTGCCCGGAACGCTACGCAGGGCAAAAGCGATTCTCGTCCTCCGTGCTTGCTTTTTCTCAGAAAGAGCCGTGGTGTGCGTTTTCGCCGGAAAACGCGTTTTTGGCCGAAAACGTGTACGTTTGCACTTCCCCGCCACAGGGAAGGTGCTAGCCGGGAATTCTCTGCCTGGTTCTACCCGCTGCCCGGAACGCTACGCAGGGCAAAAGCGATTCTCGTCCTCCGTGCTTGCTTTTTCTCAGAAAGACCCGTGGTGTGCTTTTTCGCCGAAAACGCGTTTTTGGCCGAAAACGTGTACGTTTGCAATTCCCAGCCACAGAGAAGGTGCTAGCCGGGAATTCTCTGCCTGGTTCTACCCGCTGCCCGGAACGCTACGCAGGGCAAAAGCGATTCTCGTCCTCCGTGCTTGCTTTTTCTCAGAAAGAGCCGTGGTGTGCGTTTTCGCCGGAAAACGCGTTTTCGGCCGAAAACGTGTACGTTTGCACTTCCCCGCCACAGGGAAGCTGCTAGCCGGGAATTCTCTGCCTGGTTCTACCCGCTGCCCGGAACGCTACGCAGGGCAAAAGCGATTCTCGTCCTCCGTGCTTGCTTTTTCTCAGAAAGAGCCGTGGTGTGCGTTTTCGCCGGAAAACGCGTTTTTGGCCGAAAACGTGTACGTTTGCACTTCCCCGCCACAGGGAAGGTGCTAGCCGTGAATTCTCTGCCTGGTTCTACCGCTGCCCGGAAGGCTACGCAGGGCAAAAGCGATTCTCGTCCTCCGTGCTTGCTTTTTCTCAGAAAGAGCCGTGGTGTGCGTTTTCGCCGGAAAACGCGTTTTCGGCCGAAAACGTGTACGTTTGCACTTCCCCGCCACAGGGAAGCTGCTAGCCGGGAATTCTCTGCCTGGTTCTACCCGCTGCCCGGAACGCTACGCAGGGCAAAAGCGATTCTCGTCCTCCGTGCTTGCTTTTTCTCAGAAAGAGCCGTGGTGTGCGTTTTCGCCGGAAAACGCGTTTTCGGCCGAAAACGTGTACGTTTGCACTTCCCCGCCACAGGAAAGCTGCTAGCCGGGAATTCTCTGCCTGGTTCTACCCGCTGCCCGGAACGCTACGCAGGGCAAAAGCGATTCTCGTCCTCCGTGCTTGCTTTTTCTCAGAAAGAGCCGTGGCGTGCTTTTTCGTGAAAACGCGTTTTCGGCCGAAAACGTGTACGTTTGCACTTCCCAGCCACAGGGAAGGTGCTAGCCCGGAATTCTCTGCCTGGTTCTACCCGCTGCCCGGAACGCTACGCAGGGCAAAAGCGGTTCTCGTCCTCCGTGCTTGCTTTTTCTCAGAAAGAGCCGTGGTGTGCTTTTTCGCCGAAAACGCGTTTTTGGCCGAAAACGTGTACGTTTGCAATTCCCAGCCACAGAGAAGGTGCTAGCCGGGAATTCTCTGCCTGGTTCTACCCGCTGCCCGGAACGCTACGCAGGGCAAAAGCGATTCTCGTCCTCCGTGCTTGCTTTTTCTCAGAAAGAGCCGTGGTGTGCGTTTTCGCCGGAAAACGCGTTTTCGGCCGAAAACGTGTACGTTTGCACTTCCCCGCCACAGGGAAGCTGCTAGCCGGGAATTCTCTGCCTGGTGCTACCCGCTGCCCGGAACGCTACGCAGGGCAAAAGCGATTCTCGTCCTCCGTGCTTGCTTTTTCTCAGAAAGAGCCGTGGTGTGCGTTTTCGCCGGAAAACGCGTTTTCGGCCGAAAACGTGTACGTTTGCACTTCCCGGCACACAGGGAAGCTGCTAGCCGGGAATTCTCTGCCTGGTTCTACCCGCTGCCCGGAACGCTACGCAGGGCAAAAGCGATTCTCGTCCTCCGTGCTTGCTTTTTCTCAAAAAGAGCCGTGGTGTGCGTTTTCGCCGGAAAACGCGTTTTCGGCCGAAAACGTGAACGTTTGCACTTCCCAGCCACAGGGAAGCTGCTAGCCGGGAATTCTCTGCCTGGTTCTACCCGCTGCCCGGAACGCTACGCAGGGCAAAAGCGATTCTCGTCCTCCGTGCTTGCTTTTTCTCAGAAAGAGCCGTGGTGTGCGTTTTCGCCGGAAAACGCGTTTTCGGCCGAAAACGTGTACGTTTGCACTTCCCCGCCACAGGAAAGCTGCTAGCCGGGAATTCTCTGCCTGGTTCTACCCGCTGCCCGGAACGCTACGCAGGGCAAAAGCGATTCTCGTCCTCCGTGCTTGCTTTTTCTCAGATAGAGCCGTGGTGTGCTTTTTCGCCGAAAACGCGTTTTTGGCCGAAAACGTGTACGTTTGCACTTCCCAGCCACAGAGAAGGTGCTAGCCGGGAATTCTCTGCCTGGTTCTACCCGCTGCCCGGAACGCTAAGCAGGGCAAAAGCGATTCTCGTCCTCCGTGCTTGCTTTTTCTCAGAAAGAGCCGTGGTGTGCGTTTTCGCCGGAAAACGCGTTTTTGGCCGAAAACGTGTACGTTTGCACTTCCCAGCCACAGGGAAGGTGCTAGCCGGGAATTCTCTGCCTGGTTCTACCCGCTGCCCGGAACGCTACGCAGGGCAAAAGCGATTCTCGTCCTCCGTGCTTGCTTTTTCTCAGAAAGAGCCGTGGTGTGCGTTTTCGCCGGAAAACGCGTTTTCGGCCGAAAACGTGTACGTTTGCACTTCCCCGCCACAGGAAAGCTGCTAGCCGGGAATTCTCTGCCTGGTTCTACCCGCTGCCCGGAACGCTACGCAGGGCAAAAGCGATTCTCGTCCTCCGTGCTTGCTTTTTCTCAGAAAGAGCCGTGGTGTGCTTTTTCGCCGAAAACGCGTTTTTGGCCGAAAACGTGTACGTTTGCACTTCCCAGCCACAGAGAAGGTGCTAGCCGGGAATTCTCTGCCTGGTTCTACCCGCTGCCCGGAACTCTAAGCAGGGCAAAAGCGATTCTCGTCCTCCGTGCTTGCTTTTTCTCAGAAAGAGCCGTAGTGTGCGTTTTCGCCGGAAAACGCGTTTTCGGCCGAAAACGTGTACGTTTGCACTTCCCCGCCACAGGAAAGCTGCTAGCCGGGAATTCTCTGCCTGGTTCTACCCGCTGCCCGGAACGCTACGCAGGGCAAAAGCGATGCTCGTCCTCCGTGCTTGCTTTATCTCAGAAAGAGCCGTGGTGTGCGTTTTCGCCGGAAAACGCGTTTTTGTCCGAAAACGTGTACGTTTGCACTTCCCCGCCACAGGGAAGCTGCTAGCCGGGAATTCTCTGCCTGGTTCTACCCGCTGCCCGGAACGCTACGCAGGGCAAAAGCGATTCTCGTCCTCCGTGCTTGCTTTTTCTCAGAAAGAGCCGTGGTGTGCGTTTTCGCCGGAAAACGCGTTTTTGGCCGAAAACGTGTACGTTTGCACTTCCCCGCCACAGGGAAGCTGCTAGCCGGGAATTCTCTGCCTGGTTCTACCCGCTGCCCGGAACGCTACGCAGGGCAAAAGCGATTCTCGTCCTCCGTGCTTGCTTTTTCTCAGAAAGACCCGTGGTGTGCTTTTTCGCCGAAAACGCGTTTTTGGCCGAAAACGTGTACGTTTGCAATTCCCAGCCACAGAGAAGGTGCTAGCCGGGAATTCTCTGCCTGGTTCTACCCGCTGCCCGGAACGCTACGCAGGGCAAAAGCGATTCTCGTCCTCCGTGCTTGCTTTTTCTCAGAAAGAGCCGTGGTGTGCGTTTTCGCCGGAAAACGCGTTTTCGGCCGAAAACGTGTACGTTTGCACTTCCCCGCCACAGGGAAGCTGCTAGCCGGGAATTCTCTGCCTGGTTCTACCCGCTGCCCGGAACGCTACGCAGGGCAAAAGCGATTCTCGTCCTCCGTGCTTGCTTTTTCTCAGAAAGAGCCGTGGTGTGCGTTTTCGCCGGAAAACGCGTTTTTGGCCGAAAACGTGTACGTTTGCACTTCCCCGCCACAGGGAAGGTGCTAGCCGTTAATTCTCTGCCTGGTTCTACCCGCTGCCCGGAAGGCTACGCAGGGCAAAAGCGATTCTCGTCCTCCGTGCTTGCTTTTTCTCAGAAAGAGCCGTGGCGTGCTTTTTCGTGAAAACGCGTTTTCGGCCGAAAACGTGTACGTTTGCACTTCCCAGCCACAGGGAAGGTGCTAGCCCGGAATTCTCTGCCTGGTTCTACCCGCTGCCCGGAACGCTACGCAGGGCAAAAGCGATTCTCGTCCTCCGTGCTTGCTTTTTCTCAGAAAGAGCCGTGGTGTGCTTTTTCGCCGAAAACGCGTTTTTGGCCGAAAACGTGTACGTTTGCAATTCCCAGCCACAGAGAAGGTGCTAGCCGGGAATTCTCTGCCTGGTTCTACCCGCTGCCCGGAACGCTACGCAGGGCAAAAGCGATTCTCGTCCTCCGTGCTTGCTTTTTCTCAGAAAGAGCCGTGGTGTGCGTTTTCGCCGGAAAACGCGTTTTCGGCCGTAAACGTGTACGTTTGCACTTCCCCGCCACAGGGAAGCTGCTAGCCGGGAATTCTCTGCCTGGTTCTACCCGCTGCCCGGAACGCTACGCAGGGCAAAAGCGATTCTCGTCCTCCGTGCTTGCTTTTTCTCAGAAAGAGCCGTGGTGTGCGTTTTCGCCGGAAAACGCATTTTCGGCCGAAAACGTGTACGTTTGCACTTCCCCGCCACAGGGAAGCTGCTAGCCGGGAATTCTCTGCCTGGTTCTACCCGCTGCCCGGAACGCTACGCAGGGCAAAAGCGATTCTCGTCCTCCGTGCTTGCTTTTTCTCAAAAAGAGCCGTGGTGTGCGTTTTCGCCGGAAAACGCGTTTTCGGCCGAAAACGTGAACGTTTGCACTTCCCAGCCACAGGGAAGCTGCTAGCCGGGAATTCTCTGCCTGGTTCTACCCGCTGCCCGGAACGCTACGCAGGGCAAAAGCGATTCTCGTCCTCCGTGCTTGCTTTTTCTCAGAAAGAGCCGTGGTGTGCGTTTTCGCCGGAAAACGCGTTTTCGGCCGAAAACGTGTACGTTTGCACTTCCCCGCCACAGGAAAGCTGCTAGCCGGGAATTCTCTGCCTGGTTCTACCCGCTGCCCGGAACGCTACGCAGGGCAAAAGCGATTCTCGTCCTCCGTGCTTGCTTTTTCTCAGATAGAGCCGTGGTGTGCTTTTTCGCCGAAAACGCGTTTTTGGCCGAAAACGTGTACGTTTGCACTTCCCAGCCACAGAGAAGGTGCTAGCCGGGAATTCTCTGCCTGGTTCTACCCGCTGCCCGGAACGCTAAGCAGGGCAAAAGCGATTCTCGTCCTCCGTGCTTGCTTTTTCTCAGAAAGAGCCGTGGTGTGCGTTTTCGCCGGAAAACGCGTTTTTGGCCGAAAACGTGTACGTTTGCACTTCCCAGCCACAGGGAAGGTGCTAGCCGGGAATTCTCTGCCTGGTTCTACCCGCTGCCCGGAACGCTACGCAGGGCAAAAGCGATTCTCGTCCTCCGTGCTTGCTTTTTCTCAGAAAGAGCCGTGGTGTGCGTTTTCGCCGGAAAACGCGTTTTCGGCCGAAAACGTGTACGTTTGCACTTCCCCGCCACAGGAAAGCTGCTAGCCGGGAATTCTCTGCCTGGTTCTACCCGCTGCCCGGAACGCTACGCAGGGCAAAAGCGATTCTCGTCCTCCGTGCTTGCTTTTTCTCAGAAAGAGCCGTGGTGTGCTTTTTCGCCGAAAACGCGTTTTTGGCCGAAAACGTGTACGTTTGCACTTCCCAGCCACAGAGAAGGTGCTAGCCGGGAATTCTCTGCCTGGTTCTACCCGCTGCCCGGAACTCTAAGCAGGGCAAAAGCGATTCTCGTCCTCCGTGCTTGCTTTTTCTCAGAAAGAGCCGTAGTGTGCGTTTTCGCCGGAAAACGCGTTTTCGGCCGAAAACGTGTACGTTTGCACTTCCCCGCCACAGGAAAGCTGCTAGCCGGGAATTCTCTGCCTGGTTCTACCCGCTGCCCGGAACGCTACGCAGGGCAAAAGCGATTCTCGTCCTCCGTGCTTGCTTTTTCTCAGAAAGAGCCGTGGTGTGCGTTTTCGCCGGAAAACGCGTTTTTGGCCGAAAACGTGTACGTTTGCACTTCCCAGCCACAGGGAAGGTGCTAGCCGGGAATTCTCTGCCTGGTTCTACCCGCTGCCCGGAACGCTACGCAGGGCAAAAGCGATTCTCGTCCTCCGTGCTTGCTTTTTCTCAGAAAGAGCCGTGGTGTGCGTTTTCGCCGGAAAACGCGTTTTCGGCCGAAAACGTGTATGTTTGCACTTCCCCGCCACAGGAAAGCTGCTAGCCGGGAATTCTCTGCCTGGTTCTACCCGCTGCCCGGAACGCTACGCAGGGCAAAAGCGATTCTCATCCTCCGTGCTTGCTTTTTCTCAGAAAGAGCCGTGGTGTGCTTTTTCGCCGAAAACGCGTTTTTGGCCGAAAACGTGTACGTTTGCACTTCCCAGCCACAGAGAAGGTGCTAGCCGGGAATTCTCTGCCTGGTTCTACCCGCTGCCCGGAACTCTAAGCAGGGCAAAAGCGATTCTCGTCCTCCGTGCTTGCTTTTTCTCAGAAAGAGCCGTGGTGTGCGTTTTCGCCGGAAAACGCGTTTTTGGCCGAAATTGTGTACGTTTGCACTTCCCAGCCACAGGGAAGGTGCTAGCCGGGAATTCTCTGCCTGGTTCTACCCGCTGCCCGGAACGCTACGCAGGGCAAAAGCGATTCTCGTCCTCCGTGCTTGCTTTTTCTCAGAAAGAGCCGTGGTGTGCGTTTTCGCCGGAAAACGCGTTTTCGGCCGAAAACGTGTACGTTTGCAGTTCCCCGCCACAGGAAAGCTGCTAGCCGGGAATTCTCTGCCTGGTTCTACCCGCTGCCCGGAACGCTACGCAGGGCAAAAGCGATTCTCGTCCTCCGTGCTTGCTTTTTCTCAGAAAGAGCCGTGGTGTGCGTTTTCGCCGGAAAACGCGTTTTTGGCCGAAAACGTGTACGTTTGCACTTCCCCGCCACAGGGAAGGTGCTAGCCGGGAATTCTCTGCCTGGTTCTACCCGCTGCCCGGAACGCTACGCAGGGCAAAAGCGATTCTCGTCCTCCGTGCTTGCTTTTTCTCAGAAAGAGCCGTGGTGTGCGTTTTCGCCGGAAAACGCGTTTTCGGCCGAAAATGTGTACGTTTGCACTTCCCAGCCACAGAGAAGGTGCTAGCCGGGAATTCTCTGCCTGGTTCTACCCGCTGCCCGGAACGCTAAGCAGGGCAAAAGCGATTCTCGTCCTCCGTGCTTGCTTTTTCTCAGAAAGAGCCGTGGTGTGCGTTTTCGCCGGAAAACGCGTTTTTGTCCGAAAACGTGTACGTTTGCACTTCCCAGCCACAGGGAAGGTGCTAGCCGGGAATTCTCTGCCTGGTTCTACCCGCTGCCCGGAACGCTAAGCAGGGCAAAAGCGATTCTCGTCCTCCGTGCTTGCTTTTTCTCAGAAAGAGCCGTGGTGTGCGTTTTCGCCGGAAAACGCGTTTTTGGCCGAAAACGTGTACGTTTGCACTTCCCAGCCACAGGGAAGGTGCTAGCCGGGAATTCTCTGCCTGGTTCTACCCGCTGCCCGGAACGCTACGCAGGGCAAAAGCGATTCTCGTCCTCCGTGCTTGCTTTTTCTCAGAAAGAGCCGTGGTGTGCTTTTTCGCCGGAAAACGCGTTTTCGGCCGAAAACGTGTACGTTTGCACTTCCCCGCCACAGGGAAGCTGCTAGCCGGGAATTCTCTGCCTGGTTCTACCCGCTGCCCGGAACGCTACGCAGGGCAAAAGCGATTCTCGTCCTCCGTGCTTGCTTTTTCTCAGAAAGAGCCGTGGTGTGCGTTTTAGCCGAAAACGCGTTTTCGGCCGAAAACGTGTACGTTTGCACTTTTCAGCCACAGGGAAGCTGCTAGCCGGGAATTCTCTGCCTGGTTCTACCCGCTGCCCGGAACGCTACGCAGGGCAAAAGCGATTCTCGTTCTCCATGCTTGCTTTTTCTCAGAAAGAGCCGTGGTGTGCGTTTCCGCCGGAAAAATCGTTTTCGGCCGAAAACGTGTACGTTTGCACTTCCCAGCCACAGGGAAGGTGCTAGCCGGGAATTCTCTGCCTGGTTCTATCCGCTGCCCGGAACGCTACGCAGGGCAAAAGCGATTCTCGTCCTCCGTGCTTGCTTTTTCTCAGAAAGAGCCGTGGTGTGCGTTTTCGCCGGAAAACGCGTTTTCGGCCGAAAACGTGTACGTTTGCACTTCCCGGCCACAGGGAAGCTGCTAGCCGGGAATTCTCTGCCTGGTTCTACCCGCTGCCCGGAACGCTACGCAGGGCAAAAGCGATTCTCGTCCTCCGTGCTTGCTTTTTCTCAGAAAGAGCCGTGGTGTGCGTTTTCGCCGGAAAACGCGTTTTCGGCCGAAAACGTGTACGTTTGCACTTCCCGGCCACAGGGAAGCTGCTAGCCGGGAATTCTCTGCCTGGTTCTACCCGCTGCCCGGAACGCTACGCAGGGCAAAAGCGATGCTCGTCCTCCCTGCTTGCTTTTCTCAGAAAGAGCCGTGGTGTGCGTTTTCGCCGGAAAACGCGTTTGCGGCCGAAAACGTGTACGTTTGCACTTCCCCGCCACAGGGAAGCTGCTAGCCGGGAATTCTCTGCCTGGTTCTACCCGCTGCCCGGAACGCTACGCAGGGCAAAAGCGATTCTCGTCCTCCGTGCTTGCTTTTTCTCAGAAAGAGCCGTGGTGTGCGTTTTCGCCGGAAAACGCGTTTTTGGCCGAAAACGTGTACGTTTGCACTTCCCAGCCACAGGGAAGGTGCTAGCCGGGAATTCTCTGCCTGGTTCTATCCGCTGCCCGGAACGCTACGCAGGGCAAAAGCGATTCTCGTCCTCCGTGCTTGCTTTTTCTCAGAAAGAGCCGTGCTGTGCGTTTTCGCCGGAAAACGCGTTTTTGGCCGAAAACGTGTACGTTTGCACTTCCCCGCCACAGGGAAGCTGCTAGCCGGGAATTCTCTGCCTGGTTCTACCCGCTGCCCGGAACGCTACGCAGGGCAAAAGCGATTCTCGTCCTCCGTGCTTGCTTTTTCTCAGAAAGAGCCTTGGTGTGCTTTATCGCCGAAAACGCGTTTTTGGCCGAAAACGTGTACGTTTGCAATTCCCTGCCACAGAGAAGGTGCTAGCCGGGAATTCTCTGCCTGGTTCTACCCGCTACCCGGAAGGCTACGCAGGGCAAAAGCGATTCTTGTCCTCCGTGCTTGCTTTTTCTCAGAAAGAGCCGTGGTGTGCGTTTTCGCCGGAAAACGCGTTTTCGGCCGAAAACGTGTACGTTTGCACTTCCCGGCACACAGGGAAGCTGCTAGCCGGGAATTCTCTGCCTGGTTCTACCCGCTGCCCGGAACGCTACGCAGGGCAAAAGCGATTCTCGTCCTCCGTGCTTGCTTTTTCTCAAAAAGAGCCGTGGTGTGCGTTTTGGCCGGAAAACGCGTTTTCGGCCGAAAACGTGAACGTTTGCACTTCCCAGCCACAGGGAAGCTGCTAGCCGGGAATTCTCTGCCTGGTTCTACCCGCTGCCCGGAACGCTACGCAGGGCAAAAGCGATTCTCGTCCTCCGTGCTTGCTTTTTCTCAGAAAGAGCCGTGGTGTGCGTTTTCGCCGGAAAACGCGTTTTCGGCCGAAAACGTGTACGTTTGCACTTCCCCGCCACAGGAAAGCTGCTAGCCGGGAATTCTCTGCCTGGTTCTACCCGCTGCCCGGAAGGCTACGCAGGGCAAAAGCGATTCTCGTCCTCCGTGCTTGCTTTTTCTCAGAAAGAGCCGTGGTGTGCGTTTTCGCCGGAAAACGCGTTTTCGGCCTAAAACGTGTACGTTTGCACTTCCCCGCCACAGGGAAGCTGCTAGCCGGGAATTCTCTGCCTGGTTCTACCCGCTGCCCGGAACGCTACGCAGGGCAAAAGCGATTCTCGTCCTCCGTGCTTGCTTTTTCTCAGAAAGAACCGTGGTGTGCGTTTTCGCCGGAAAACGCGTTTTCGGCCGAAAACGTGAACGTTTGCACTTCCCCGCCACAGGGAAGCTGCTAGCCGGGAATTCTCTGCCTGGTTCTACCAGCTGCCCGGAACGCTACGCAGGGCAAAAGCGATTCTCGTCCTCCGTGCTTGCTTTTTCTCAGAAAGAGCCGTGGTGTGCGTTTTCGCCGGAAAACGCGTTTTTGGCCGAAAACCTGTACGTTTGCACTTCCCCGCCACAGGGAAGCTGCTAGCCGGGAATTCTCTGCCTGGTTCTACCCGCTGCCCGGAACGCTACGCAGGGCAAAAGCGATTCTCGTCCTCCGTGCTTGCTTTTTCTCAGAAAGAGCCGTAGTGTGCGTTTTCGCCGGAAAACGCGTTTTTGGCCGAAAACGTGTACGTTAGCACTTCCCAGCCACAGGGAAGCTGCTAGCCGGGAATTCTCTGCCTGGTTCTACCCGCTGTCCGGAACGCTACGCAGGGCAAAAGCGATTCTCGTCCTCCGTGCTTGCTTTTTCTCAGAAAGAGCCGTGGTGTGCGTTTTCGCCGGAAAACGCGTTTTTGGCCGAAAACGTGTACGTTTGCACTTCCCCGCCACAGGGAAGCTGCTAGCCGGGAATTCTCTGCCTGGTTCTACCCGCTGCCCGGAACGCTACGCAGGGCAAAAGCGATTCTCGTCCTCCGTGCTTGCTTTTTCTCAGAAAGAGCCGTGGTGTGCGTTTTCGCCGGAAAACGCTTTTTTGGCCGAAAACGTGTACGTTTGCACTTCCCAGCCACAGGGAATGTGCTAGCCAGGAATTCTCTGCCTGGTTCTACCAGCTGCCCGGAACGCTACGCAGGGCAAAAGCGATTCTCGTCCTCCGTGCTTGCTTTTTCTCAGAAAGAGCCGTGGTGTGCGTTTTCGCCGGAAAACGCGTTTTTGGCCGAAAACCTGTACGTTTGCACTTCCCCGCCACAGGGAAGCTGCTAGCCGGGAATTCTCTGCCTGGTTCTACCCGCTGCCCGGAACGCTACGCAGGGCAAAAGCGATTCTCGTCCTCCGTGCTTGCTTTTTCTCAGAAAGAGCCGTGGTGTGCCTTTTCGCCGGAAAACGCGTTTTTGGCCGAAAACGTGTACGTTTGCACTTCCCAGCCACAGGGAAGGTGCTAGCCGGGAATTCTCTGCCTGGTTGTACCCGCTGCCCGGAACGCTACGCTGGGCAAAAGCGATTCTCGTCCTCCGTGCTTGCTTTTTCTCAGAAAGAGCCGTGGTGTGCGTTTTCGCCGAAAACGCGTTTTTGGCCGAAAACGTGTACGTTTGCACTTCCCCGCCACAGGGAAGCTGCTAGCCGGGAATTCTCTGCCTGGTTCTACCCGCTGCCCGGAACGCTACGCAGGGCAAAAGCGATTCTCGTCCTCCGTGCTTGCTTTTTCTCAGAAAGAGCCGTGGTGTGCGTTTTCGCCGGAAAACGCGTTTTCGGCCGAAAACGTGTACGTTTGCACTTCCCGGCCACAGGGAAGCTGCTAGCCGTGAATTCTCTGCCTGGTTCTACCCGCTGCCAGGAACGCTACGCAGGGCAAAAGCGATGCTCGTCCTCCCTGCTTGCTTTTTCTCAGAAAGAGCCGTGGTGTGCGTTTTCGCCGGAAAACGCGTTTTCGGCCAAAAACGTGTACGTTTGCACTTCCCCGCCACAGGGAAGCTGCTAGCCGGGAATTCTCTGCCTGGTTCTACCCGCTGCCCGGAACGCTACGCAGGGCAAAAGCGATTCTCGTCCTCCGTGCTTGCTTTTTCTCAAAAAGAGCCGTGGTGTGCGTTTTGGCCGGAAAACGCGTTTTCGGCCGAAAACGTGAACGTTTGCACTTCCCAGCCACAGGGAAGCTGCTAGCCGGGAATTCTCTGCCTGGTTCTACCCGCTGCCCGGAACGCTACGCAGGGCAAAAGCGATTCTCGTCCTCCGTGCTTGCTTTTTCTCAGAAAGAGCCGTGGTGTGCGTTTTCGCCGGAAAACGCGTTTTCGGCCGAAAACGTGTACGTTTGCACTTCCCCGCCACAGGAAAGCTGCTAGCCGGGAATTCTCTGCCTGGTTCTACCCGCTGCCCGGAAGGCTACGCAGGGCAAAAGCGATTCTCGTCCTCCGTGCTTGCTTTTTCTCAGAAAGAGCCGTGGTGTGCGTTTTCGCCGGAAAACGCGTTTTCGGCCTAAAACGTGTACGTTTGCACTTCCCCGCCACAGGGAAGCTGCTAGCCGGGAATTCTCTGCCTGGTTCTACCCGCTGCCCGGAACGCTACGCAGGGCAAAAGCGATTCTCGTCCTCCGTGCTTGCTTTTTCTCAGAAAGAACCGTGGTGTGCGTTTTCGCCGGAAAACGCGTTTTCGGCCGAAAACGTGAACGTTTGCACTTCCCCGCCACAGGGAAGCTGCTAGCCGGGAATTCTCTGCCTGGTTCTACCAGCTGCCCGGAACGCTACGCAGGGCAAAAGCGATTCTCGTCCTCCGTGCTTGCTTTTTCTCAGAAAGAGCCGTGGTGTGCGTTTTCGCCGGAAAACGCGTTTTTGGCCGAAAACCTGTACGTTTGCACTTCCCCGCCACAGGGAAGCTGCTAGCCGGGAATTCTCTGCCTGGTTCTACCCGCTGCCCGGAACGCT
Organism: Athene noctua; assembly: GCF_965140245.1. Classification (NCBI taxonomy): domain Eukaryota; kingdom Metazoa; phylum Chordata; class Aves; order Strigiformes; family Strigidae; genus Athene; species Athene noctua. The sequence continues at coordinate 35,725 of NW_027437675.1, forward strand.
ACGCAGGGCAAAAGCGATTCTCGTCCTCCGTGCTTGCTTTTTCTCAGAAAGAGCCGTAGTGTGCGTTTTCGCCGGAAAACGCGTTTTTGGCCGAAAACGTGTACGTTAGCACTTCCCAGCCACAGGGAAGCTGCTAGCCGGGAATTCTCTGCCTGGTTCTACCCGCTGTCCGGAACGCTACGCAGGGCAAAAGCGATTCTCGTCCTCCGTGCTTGCTTTTTCTCAGAAAGAGCCGTGGTGTGCGTTTTCGCCGGAAAACGCGTTTTTGGCCGAAAACGTGTACGTTTGCACTTCCCCGCCACAGGGAAGCTGCTAGCCGGGAATTCTCTGCCTGGTTCTACCCGCTGCCCGGAACGCTACGCAGGGCAAAAGCGATTCTCGTCCTCCGTGCTTGCTTTTTCTCAGAAAGAGCCGTGGTGTGCGTTTTCGCCGGAAAACGCTTTTTTGGCCGAAAACGTGTACGTTTGCACTTCCCAGCCACAGGGAATGTGCTAGCCAGGAATTCTCTGCCTGGTTCTACCAGCTGCCCGGAACGCTACGCAGGGCAAAAGCGATTCTCGTCCTCCGTGCTTGCTTTTTCTCAGAAAGAGCCGTGGTGTGCGTTTTCGCCGGAAAACGCGTTTTTGGCCGAAAACCTGTACGTTTGCACTTCCCCGCCACAGGGAAGCTGCTAGCCGGGAATTCTCTGCCTGGTTCTACCCGCTGCCCGGAACGCTACGCAGGGCAAAAGCGATTCTCGTCCTCCGTGCTTGCTTTTTCTCAGAAAGAGCCGTGGTGTGCCTTTTCGCCGGAAAACGCGTTTTTGGCCGAAAACGTGTACGTTTGCACTTCCCAGCCACAGGGAAGGTGCTAGCCGGGAATTCTCTGCCTGGTTGTACCCGCTGCCCGGAACGCTACGCTGGGCAAAAGCGATTCTCGTCCTCCGTGCTTGCTTTTTCTCAGAAAGAGCCGTGGTGTGCGTTTTCGCCGAAAACGCGTTTTTGGCCGAAAACGTGTACGTTTGCACTTCCCCGCCACAGGGAAGCTGCTAGCCGGGAATTCTCTGCCTGGTTCTACCCGCTGCCCGGAACGCTACGCAGGGCAAAAGCGATTCTCGTCCTCCGTGCTTGCTTTTTCTCAGAAAGAGCCGTGGTGTGCGTTTTCGCCGGAAAACGCGTTTTCGGCCGAAAACGTGTACGTTTGCACTTCCCGGCCACAGGGAAGCTGCTAGCCGTGAATTCTCTGCCTGGTTCTACCCGCTGCCAGGAACGCTACGCAGGGCAAAAGCGATGCTCGTCCTCCCTGCTTGCTTTTTCTCAGAAAGAGCCGTGGTGTGCGTTTTCGCCGGAAAACGCGTTTTCGGCCAAAAACGTGTACGTTTGCACTTCCCCGCCACAGGGAAGCTGCTAGCCGGGAATTCTCTGCCTGGTTCTACCCGCTGCCCGGAACGCTAGGCAGGGCAAAAGCGATTCTCGTCCTCCGTGCTTGCTTTTTCTCAGAAAGAGCCGTGGTGTGCGTTTTCGCCGGAAAACGCGTTTTCGGCCGAAAACGTGTACGTTTGCACTTCCCGGCCACAGGGAAGCTGCTAGCCGGGAATTCTCTGCCTGGTTCTACCCGCTGCCCGGAACGCTATGCAGGGCAAAAGCGATTCTCGTCCTCCGTGCTTGCTTTTTCTCAAAAAGAGCCGTGGTGTGCGTTTTCGCCGGAAAACGCTTTTTAGGCCGAAAACGTGAACGTTTGCACTTCCCAGCCACAGGGAAGCTGCTAGCCGGGTATTCTCTGCCTGGTTCTACCCGCTGCCCGGAACGATACGCAGGGCAAAAGCGATTCTCGTCCTCCGTGCTTGCTTTTTCTCAGAAAGAGCCGTGGTGTGCGTTTTCGCCGGAAAACGCGTTTTCGGCCGAAAACGTGTACGTTTGCACTTCCCAGCCACAGGGAAGGTGCTAGCCGGGAATTCTCTGCCTGGTTCTATCCGCTGCCCGGAACGCTACGCAGGGCAAAAGCGATTCTCGTCCTCCGTGCTTGCTTTTTCTCAGAAAGAGCCGTGCTGTGCGTTTTCGCCGGAAAACGCGTTTTTGGCCGAAAACGTGTACGTTTGCACTTCCCCGCCACAGGGAAGCTGCTAGCCGGGAATTCTCTGCCTGGTTCTACCCGCTGCCCGGAACGCTACGCAGGGCAAAAGCGATTCTCGTCCTCCGTGCTTGCTTTTTCTCAGAAAGAGCCTTGGTGTGCTTTATCGCCGAAAACGCGTTTTTGGCCGAAAACGTGTACGTTTGCAATTCCCTGCCACAGAGAAGGTGCTAGCCGGGAATTCTCTGCCTGGTTCTACCCGCTACCCGGAAGGCTACGCAGGGCAAAAGCGATTCTTGTCCTCCGTGCTTGCTTTTTCTCAGAAAGAGCCGTGGTGTGCGTTTTCGCCGGAAAACGCGTTTTCGGCCGAAAACGTGTACGTTTGCACTTCCCGGCCACAGGGAAGCTGCTAGCCGGGAATTCTCTGCCTGGTTCTACCCGCTGCCCGGAACGCTACGCAGGGCAAAAGCGATTCTCGTCCTCCGTGCTTGCTTTTTCTCAAAAAGAGCCGTGGTGTGCGTTTTCGCCGGAAAACGCGTTTTCGGCCGAAAACGTGAACGTTTGCACTTCCCAGCCACAGGGAAGCTGCTAGCCGGGAATTCTCTGCCTGGTTCTACCCGCTGCCCGGAACGCTACGCAGGGCAAAAGCGATTCTCGTCCTCCGTGCTTGCTTTTTCTCAGAAAGAGCCGTGGTGTGCGTTTTCGCCGGAAAACGCGTTTTCGGCCGAAAACGTGTACGTTTGCACTTCCCCGCCACAGGAAAGCTGCTAGCCGGGAATTCTCTGCCTGGTTCTACCCGCTGCCCGGAAGGCTACGCAGGGCAAAAGCGATTCTCGTCCTCCGTGCTTGCTTTTTCTCAGAAAGAGCCGTGGTGTGCGTTTTCGCCGGAAAACGCGTTTTCGGCCTAAAACGTGTACGTTTGCACTTCCCCGCCACAGGGAAGCTGCTAGCCGGGAATTCTCTGCCTGGTTCTACCCGCTGCCCGGAACGCTACGCAGGGCAAAAGCGATTCTCGTCCTCCGTGCTTGCTTTTTCTCAGAAAGAACCGTGGTGTGCGTTTTCGCCGGAAAACGCGTTTTCGGCCGAAAACGTGAACGTTTGCACTTCCCCGCCACAGGGAAGCTGCTAGCCGGGAATTCTCTGCCTGGTTCTACCAGCTGCCCGGAACGCTACGCAGGGCAAAAGCGATTCTCGTCCTCCGTGCTTGCTTTTTCTCAGAAAGAGCCGTGGTGTGCGTTTTCGCCGGAAAACGCGTTTTTGGCCGAAAACCTGTACGTTTGCACTTCCCCGCCACAGGGAAGCTGCTAGCCGGGAATTCTCTGCCTGGTTCTACCCGCTGCCCGGAACGCTACGCAGGGCAAAAGCGATTCTCGTCCTCCGTGCTTGCTTTTTCTCAGAAAGAGCCGTAGTGTGCGTTTTCGCCGGAAAACGCGTTTTTGGCCGAAAACGTGTACGTTAGCACTTCCCAGCCACAGGGAAGCTGCTAGCCGGGAATTCTCTGCCTGGTTCTACCCGCTGTCCGGAACGCTACGCAGGGCAAAAGCGATTCTCGTCCTCCGTGCTTGCTTTTTCTCAGAAAGAGCCGTGGTGTGCGTTTTCGCCGGAAAACGCGTTTTTGGCCGAAAACGTGTACGTTTGCACTTCCCCGCCACAGGGAAGCTGCTAGCCGGGAATTCTCTGCCTGGTTCTACCCGCTGCCCGGAACGCTACGCAGGGCAAAAGCGATTCTCGTCCTCCGTGCTTGCTTTTTCTCAGAAAGAGCCGTGGTGTGCGTTTTCGCCGGAAAACGCGTTTTCGGCCGAAAACGTGTACGTTTGCACTTCCCAGCCACAGGGAAGGTGCTAGCCAGGAATTCTCTGCCTGGTTCTACCAGCTGCCCGGAACGCTACGCAGGGCAAAAGCGATTCTCGTCCTCCGTGCTTGCTTTTTCTCAGAAAGAGCCGTGGTGTGCGTTTTCGCCGGAAAACGCGTTTTTGGCCGAAAACGTGTACGTTTGCACTTCCCCGCCACAGGGAAGCTGCTAGCCGGGAATTCTCTGCCTGGTTCTACCCGCTGCCCGGAACGCTACGCAGGGCAAAAGCGATTCTCGTCCTCCGTGCTTGCTTTTTCTCAGAAAGAGCCGTGGTGTGCCTTTTCGCCGGAAAACGCGTTTTTGGCCGAAAACGTGTACGTTTGCACTTCCCAGCCACAGGGAAGGTGCTAGCCGGGAATTCTCTGCCTGGTTCTACCCGCTGCCCGGAACGCTACGCTGGGCAAAAGCGATTCTCGTCCTCCGTGCTTGCTTTTTCTCAGAAAGAGCCGTGGTGTGCGTTTTCGCCGAAAACGCGTTTTTGGCCGAAAACGTGTACGTTTGCACTTCCCCGCCACAGGGAAGCTGCTAGCCGGGAATTCTCTGCCTGGTTCTACCCGCTGCCCGGAACGCTACGCAGGGCAAAAGCGATTCTCGTCCTCCGTGCTTGCTTTTTCTCAGAAAGAGCCGTGGTGTGCGTTTTCGCCGGAAAACGCGTTTTCGGCCGAAAACGTGTACGTTTGCACTTCCCGGCCACAGGGAAGCTGCTAGCCGTGAATTCTCTGCCTGGTTCTACCCGCTGCCAGGAACGCTACGCAGGGCAAAAGCGATGCTCGTCCTCCCTGCTTGCTTTTTCTCAGAAAGAGCCGTGGTGTGCGTTTTCGCCGGAAAACGCGTTTTCGGCCAAAAACGTGTACGTTTGCACTTCCCCGCCACAGGGAAGCTGCTAGCCGGGAATTCTCTGCCTGGTTCTACCCGCTGCCCGGAACGCTAGGCAGGGCAAAAGCGATTCTCGTCCTCCGTGCTTGCTTTTTCTCAGAAAGAGCCGTGGTGTGCGTTTTCGCCGGAAAACGCGTTTTCGGCCGAAAACGTGTACGTTTGCACTTCCCGGCCACAGGGAAGCTGCTAGCCGGGAATTCTCTGCCTGGTTCTACCCGCTGCCCGGAACGCTATGCAGGGCAAAAGCGATTCTCGTCCTCCGTGCTTGCTTTTTCTCAAAAAGAGCCGTGGTGTGCGTTTTCGCCGGAAAACGCTTTTTCGGCCGAAAACGTGAACGTTTGCACTTCCCAGCCACAGGGAAGCTGCTAGCCGGGTATTCTCTGCCTGGTTCTACCCGCTGCCCGGAACGATACGCAGGGCAAAAGCGATTCTCGTCCTCCGTGCTTGCTTTTTCTCAGAAAGAGCCGTGGTGTGCGTTTTCGCCGGAAAACGCGTTTTCGGCCGAAAACGTGTACGTTTGCACTTCCCCGCCACAGGAAAGCTGCTAGCCGGGAATTCTCTGCCTGGTTCTACCCGCTGCCCGGAAGGCTACGCAGGGCAAAAGCGATTCTCGTCCTCCGTGCTTGCTTTTTCTCAGAAAGAGCCGTGGTGTGCGTTTTCGCCGGAAAACGCGTTTTCGGCCGAAAACGTGTACGTTTGCACTTCCCCGCCACAGGGAAGCTGCTAGCCGGGAATTCTCTGCCTGGTTCTACCCGCTGCCCGGAACGCTACGCAGGGCAAAAGCGATTCTCGTCCTCCGTGCTTGCTTTTTCTCAGAAAGAACCGTGGTGTGCGTTTTCGCCGGAAAACGCGTTTTCGGCCGAAAACGTGAACGTTTGCACTTCCCAGCCACAGGGAAGCTGCTAGCCGGGAATTCTCTGCCTGGTTCTACCCGCTGCCCGGAACCCTACGCAGGGCAAAAGCGATTCTCGTCCTCCGTGCTTGCTTTTTCTCAGAAAGAGCCGTGGTGTGCGTTTTCGCCGGAAAACGCTTTTTTGGCCGAAAACGTGTACGTTTGCACTTCCCAGCCACAGGGAAGGTGCTAGCCGGGAATTCTCTGCCTGGTTCTACCAGCTGCCCGGAACGCTACGCAGGGCAAAAGCGATTCTCGTCCTCCGTGCTTGCTTTTTCTCAGAAAGAGCCGTGGTGTGCGTTTTCGCCGGAAAACGCGTTTTTGGCCGAAAACCTGTACGTTTGCACTTCCCCGCCACAGGGAAGCTGCTAGCCGGGAATTCTCTGCCTGGTTCTACCCGCTGCCCGGAACGCTAGGCAGGGCAAAAGCGATTCTCGTCCTCCGTGCTTGCTTTTTCTCAAAAAGAGCCGTGGTGTGCGTTTTCGCCGGAAAACGCTTTTTCGGCCGAAAACGTGAACGTTTGCACTTCCCAGCCACAGGGAAGCTGCTAGCCGGGAATTCTCTGCCTGGTTCTACCCGCTGCCCGGAACGATACGCAGGGCAAAAGCGATTCTCGTCCTCCGTGCTTGCTTTTTCTCAGAAAGAGCCGTGGTGTGCGTTTTCGCCGGAAAACGCGTTTTCGGCCGAAAACGTGTACGTTTGCACTTCCCCGCCACAGGAAAGCTGCTAGCCGGGAATTCTCTGCCTGGTTCTACCCGCTGCCCGGAAGGCTACGCAGGGCAAAAGCGATTCTCGTCCTCCGTGCTTGCTTTTTCTCAGAAAGAGCCGTGGTGTGCGTTTTCGCCGGAAAACGCGTTTTCGGCCGAAAACGTGAACGTTTGCACTTCCCAGCCACAGGGAAGCTGCTAGCCGGGAATTCTCTGCCTGGTTCTACCCGCTGCCCGGAACCCTACGCAGGGCAAAAGCGATTCTCGTCCTCCGTGCTTGCTTTTTCTCAGAAAGAGCCGTGGTGTGCGTTTTCGCCGGAAAACGCTTTTTTGGCCGAAAACGTGTACGTTTGCACTTCCCAGCCACAGGGAAGGTGCTAGCCGGGAATTCTCTGCCTGGTTCTACCAGCTGCCCGGAACGCTACGCAGGGCAAAAGCGATTCTCGTCCTCCGTGCTTGCTTTTTCTCAGAAAGAGCCGTGGTGTGCGTTTTCGCCGGAAAACGCGTTTTTGGCCGAAAACCTGTACGTTTGCACTTCCCCGCCACAGGGAAGCTGCTAGCCGGGAATTCTCTGCCTGGTTCTACCCGCTGCCCGGAACGCTACGCAGGGCAAAAGCGATTCTCGTCCTCCGTGCTTGCTTTTTCTCAGAAAGAGCCGTGGTGTGCTTTTTCGCCGAAAACGCGCTTTTGGCCGAAAACGTGTACGTTTGCACTTCCCAGCCACAAAGAAGGTGCTAGCCGGGAATTCTCTGCCTGGTTCTACCCGCTGCCCGGAACGCTAAGCAGGGCAAAAGCGATTCTCGTCCTCCGTGCTTGCTTTTTCTCAGAAAGAGCCGTGGTGTGCGTTTTCGCCGGAAAACGCGTTTTTGGCCGAAAACGTGTACGTTTGCACTTCCCAGCCACAGGGAAGGTGCTAGCCGGGAATTCTCTGCCTGGTTGTACCCGCTGCCCGGAACGCTACGCAGGGCAAAAGCGATTCTCGTCCTCCGTGCTTGCTTTTTCTCAGAAAGAGCCGTGGTGTGCGTTTTCGCCGGAAAACGCGTTTTTGGCCGAAAACGTGTACGTTTGCACTTCCCCGCCTCAGGGAAGGTGCTAGCCGGGAATTCTCTGCCTGGTTCTACCCGCTGCCCGGAACGCTAAGTAGGGCAAAAGCGATTCACGTCCTCCGTGCTTGCTTTTTCTCAGAAAGAGCCGTGGTGTGCTTTTTCGCCGAAAACGCGTTTTTGGCCGAAAACGTGTACGTTTGCACTTCCCCGCCACAGGGAAGCTGCTAGCCGGGAATTCTCTGCCTGGTTCTACCCGCTGCCCGGAACGCTACGCAGGGCAAAAGCGATTCTCGTCCTCCGTGCTTGCTTTTTCTCAGAAAGAGCCGTGGTGTGTGTTTTCGCCGGAAAACGCGTTTTCGGCCGAAAACGTGTATGTTTGCACTTCCCGGCCACAGGGAAGCTGCTAGCCGGGAATTCTCTGCCTGGTTCTACCCGCTGCCCGGAACGCTACGCAGGGCAAAAGCTATTCTCGTCCTCCGTGCTTGCTTTTTCTCAGAAAGAGCCGTGGTGTGCGTTTTCGCCGGAAAACACGTTTTCGGCCGAAAACGTGTACGTTTGCACTTCCCCGCCACAGGGAAGCTGCTAGCCGGGAATTCTCTGCCTGGTTCTACCCGCTGCCCGGAACGCTACGCAGGGCAAAAGCGATTCTCGTCCTCCGTGCTTGCTTTTTCTCAGAAAGAGCCGTGGTGTGCCTTTTCGCCGGAAAACGCGTTTTTGGCCGAAAACGTGTACGTTTGCACTTCCCCGCCACAGGGAAGCTGCTAGCCGGGAATTCTCTGCCTGGTTCTACCCGCTGCCCGGAACGCTACGCAGGGCAAAAGCGATTCTCGTCCTCCGTGCTTGCTTTTTCTCAGAAAGAGCCGTGGTGTGCGTTTTCGCCGGAAAACGCGTTTTCGGCCGAAAACGTGTACGTTTGCACTTCCCCGCCACAGGGAAGCTGCTAGCCGGGAATTCTCTGCCTGGTTCTACCCGCTGCCCGGAACGCTACGGAGGGCAAAAGCGATTCTCGTCCTCCGTGCTTGCTTTTTCTCAGAAAGAGCCGTGGTGCGCTTTTTCGCCGGAAAACGCGTTTTCGGCCGAAAACGTGTACGTTTGCACTTCCCGGCCACAGGGAAGCTGCTAGCCGGGAATTCTCTGCCTGGTTCTACCCGCTGCCCGGAACGCTACGCAGGGCAAAAGCGATTCTCGTCCTCCGTGCTTGCTTTTTCTCAGAAAGAGCCGTGGTGTGCTTTTTCGCCGAAAACGCGTTATTGGCCGAAATCGTGTACGTTTGCACTTCCCCGCCACAGGGAAGCTGCTAGCCGGGAATTCTCTGCCTGGTTCTACCCGCTGCTCGGAACGCTACGCAGGGCAAAAGCGATTCTCGTCCTCCGTGCTTGCTTTTTCTCAGAAAGAGCCGTGGTGCGCTTTTTCGCTGGAAAACGCGTTTTCGGCCGAAAACGTGTACGTTTGCACTTCCCGGCCACAGGGAAGCTGCTAGCCGGGAATTCTCTGCCTGGTTCTACCCGCTGCCCGGAACGCTACGCAGGGCAAAAGCGATTCTCGTCCTCCGTGCTTGCTTTTTCTCAGAAAGAGCCGTGGTGTGCTTTTTCGCCGAAAACGCGTTATTGGCCGAAATCGTGTACGTTTGCACTTCCCCGCCACAGGGAAGCTGCTAGCCGGGAATTCTCTGCCTGGTTCTACCCGCTGCTCGGAACGCTACGCAGGGCAAAAGCGATTCTCGTCCTCCGTGCTTGCTTTTTCTCAGAAAGAGCCCTGGTGTGCGTTTTCGCCGGAAAACGCGTTTTCGGCCGAAAACGTGTACGTTTGCACTTCCCAGCCACAGGGAAGGTGCTAGCCCGGAATTCTCTGCCTGGTTCTACCCGCTGCCCGGAACGCTACGCAGGGCAAAAGCGATTCTCGTCCTCCGTGCTTGCTTTTTCTCAGAAAGAGCCGTGGTGTGCCTTTTCGCCGGAAAACGCGTTTTCGGCCGAAAACGTGTACGTTTGCACTTCCCCTCCACAGGGAAGCTGCTAGCCGGGAATTCTCTGCCTGGTTCTACCCGCTGCCCGGAACGCTACGCAGGGCAAAAGCGATTCTCGTCCTCCGTGCTTGCTTTTTCTCAGAAAGAGCCGTGGTGTGCGTTTTCGCCGGAAAACGCGTTTTCGGCCGAAAACGTGTACGTTTGCACTTCCCCGCCACAGGGAAGCTGCTAGCCGGGAATTCTCTGCCTGGTTCTACCCGCTGCCCGGAAAGCTACGCAGGGCAAAAGCGATTCTCGTCCTCCGTGCTTGCTTTTTCTCAGAAAGAGCCGTAGTGTGCGTTTTCGCCGGAAAACGCGTTTTTGGCCGAAAACGTGTACGTTAGCACTTCCCAGCCACAGGGAAGCTGCTAGCCGGGAATTCTCTGCCTGGTTCTACCCGCTGTCCGGAACGCTACGCAGGGCAAAAGCGATTATCGTCCTCCGTGCTTGCTTTTTCTCAGAAAGAGCCGTGGTGTGCGTTTTCGCCGGAAAACGCGTTTTTGTCCGAAAACGTGTACGTTTGCACTTCCCCGCCACAGGGAAGCTGCTAGCCGGGAATTCTCTGCCTGGTTCTACCCGCTGCCCGGAACGCTACGCAGGGCAAAAGCGATTCTCGTCCTCCGTGCTTGCTTTTTCTCAGAAAGAGCCGTAGTGTGCGTTTTCGCCGGAAAACGCGTTTTTGGCCGAAAACGTGTACGTTAGCACTTCCCAGCCACAGGGAAGCTGCTAGCCGGGAATTCTCTGCCTGGTTCTACCCGCTGTCCGGAACGCTACGCAGGGCAAAAGCGATTATCGTCCTCCGTGCTTGCTTTTTCTCAGAAAGAGCCGTGGTGTGCGTTTTCGCCGGAAAACGCTTTTTTGGCCGAAAACGTGTACGTTTGCACTTCCCAGCCACAGGGAAGGTGCTAGCCAGGAATTCTCTGCCTGGTTCTACCAGCTGCCCGGAACGCTACGCAGGGCAAAAGCGATTCTCGTCCTCCGTGCTTGCTTTTTCTCAGAAAGAGCCGTGGTGTGCGTTTTCGCCGGAAAACGCGTTTTTGGCCGAAAACCTGTACGTTTGCACTTCCCCGCCACAGGGAAGCTGCTAGCCGGGAATTCTCTGCCTGGTTCTACCCGCTGCCCGTAACGCTAAGCAGGGCAAAAGCGATTCTCGTCCTCCGTGCTTGCTTTTTCTCAGAAAGAGCCGTGGTGTGCGTTTTCGCCGGAAAACGCGTTTTTGGCCGAAAACGTGTACGTTTGCACTTCCCAGCCACAGGGAAGGTGCTAGCCGGGAATTCTCTGCCTGGTTGTACCCGCTGCCCGGAACGCTACGCAGGGCAAAAGCGATTCTCGTCCTCCGTGCTTGCTTTTTCTCAGAAAGAGCCGTGGTGTGCGTTTTCGCCGAAAACGCGTTTTTGGCCGAAAACGTGTACGTTTGCACTTCCCAGCCACAGAGAAGGTGCTAGCCGGGAATTCTCTGCCTGGTTCTACCCGCTGCCCGGAACGCTAAGCAGGGCAAAAGCGATTCTCGTCCTCCGTGCTTGCTTTTTCTCAGAAAGAGCCGTGGTGTGCGTTTTCGCCGGAAAACGCGTTTTTGGCCGAAAACGTGTACGTTTGCACTTCCCAGCCACAGGGAAGGTGCTAGCCGGGAATTCTCTGCCTGGTTGTACCCGCTGCCCGGAACGCTACGCAGGGCAAAAGCGATTCTCGTCCTCCGTGCTTGCTTTTTCTCAGAAAGAGCCGTGGTGTGCGTTTTCGCCGGAAAACGCGTTTTTGGCCGAAAACGTGTACGTTTGCACTTCCCCGTCTCAGGGAAGGTGCTAGCCGGGAATTCTCTGCCTGGTTCTACCCGCTGCCCGGAACGCTAAGTAGGGCAAAAGCGATTCTCGTCCTCCGTGCTTGCTTTTTCTCAGAAAGAGCCGTGGTGTGCTTTTTCGCCGAAAACGCGTTTTTGGCCGAAAACGTGTACGTTTGCACTTCCCCGCCACAGGGAAGCTGCTAGCCGGGAATTCTCTGCCTGGTTCTACCCGCTGCCCGGAACGCTACGCAGGGCAAAAGCGATTTTCGTCCTCCGTGCTTGCTTTTTCTCAGAAAGAGCCGTGGTGTGTGTTTTCGCCGGAAAACGCGTTTTCGGCCGAAAACGTGTATGTTTGCACTTCCCGGCCACAGGGAAGCTGCTAGCCGGGAATTCTCTGCCTGGTTCTACCCGCTGCCCGGAACGCTACGCAGGGCAAAAGCTATTCTCGTCCTCCGTGCTTGTTTTTTCTCAGAAAGAGCCGTGGTGTGCCTTTTCGCCGGAAAACGCGTTTTCGGCCGAAAACGTGTACGTTTGCACTTCCCCGCCACAGGGAAGCTGCTAGCCGGGAATTCTCTGCCTGGTTCTACCCGCTGCCCGGAACGCTACGCAGGGCAAAAGCGATTCTCGTCCTCCGTGCTTGCTTTTTCTCAGAAAGAGCCGTGGTGTGCGTTTTCGCCGGAAAACGCGTTTTCGGCCGAAAACGTGTACGTTTGCTCTTCCCCGCCACAGGGAAGGTGCTAGCCGGGAATTCTCTGCCTGGTTCTACCCGCTGTCCGGAACGCTACGCAGGGCAGAAGCGATTCTCGTCCTCCGTGCTTGCTTTTTCTCAGAAAGAGCCGTGGTGTGCTTTTTCGCCGAAAACGCGTTTTTGGCCGAAAACGTGTACGTTTGCAATTCCCAGCCACAGAGAAGGTGCTAGCCGGGAATTCTCTGCCTGGTTCTACCCGCTGCCCGGAAGGCTACGCAGGGCAAAAGCGATTCTCGTCCTCCGTGCTTGCTTTTTCTCAGAAAGAGCCGTGGTGTGCGTTTTCGCCGGAAAACGCGTTTTCGGCCGAAAACGTGTACGTTTGCACTTCCCGGCCACAGGGAAGCTGCTAGCCGGGAATTCTCTGCCTGGTTCTACCCGCTGCCCGGAACGCTACGCAGGGCAAAAGCGATTCTCGTCCTCCGTGCTTGCTTTTTCTCAGAAAGAGCCGTGGTGTGCGTTTTCGCCAGAAAACGCGTTTTTGTCCGAAAACGTGTACGTTTGCACTTCGCCGCCACAGGGAAGGTGCTAGCCGTGAATTCTCTGCCTGGTTCTACCGCTGCCCGGAAGGCTACGCAGGGCAAAAGCGATTCTCGTCCTCCGTGCTTGCTTTTTCTCAGAAAGAACCGTGGTGTGCGTTTTCGCCGGAAAACGCGTTTTCGGCCGAAAACGTGTACGTTTGCACTTCCCCGCCACAGGGAAGCTGCTAGCCGGGAATTCTCTGCCTGGTTCTACCCGCTGCCCGGAACGCTACGCAGGGCAAAAGCGATTCTCGTCCTCCGTGCTTGCTTTTTCTCAGAAAGAACCGTGGTGTGCGTTTTCGCCGGAAAACGCGTTTTCGGCCGAAAACGTGAACGTTTGCACTTCCCAGCCACAGGGAAGCTGCTAGCCGGGAATTCTCTGCCTGGTTCTACCCGCTGCCCGGAACCCTACGCAGGGCAAAAGCGATTCTCGTCCTCCGTGCTTGCTTTTTCTCAGAAAGAGCCGTGGTGTGCATTTTCGCCGGAAAACGCTTTTTTGGCCGAAAACGTGTACGTTTGCACTTCCCAGCCACAGGGAAGGTGCTAGCCGGGAATTCTCTGCCTGGTTCTACCCGCTGCCCGGAACGCTAAGCAGGGCAAAAGCGATTCTCGTCCTCCGTGCTTGCTTTTTCTCAGAAAGAGCCGTGGTGTGCGTTTTCGCCGGAAAACGCGTTTTTGGCCGAAAACGTGTACGTTTGCACTTCCCAGCCACAGGGAAGGTGCTAGCCGGGAATTCTCTGCCTGGTTGTACCCGCTGCCCGGAACGCTACGCAGGGCAAAAGCGATTCTCGTCCTCCGTGCTTGCTTTTTCTCAGAAAGAGCCGTGGTGTGCGTTTTCGCCGGAAAACGCGTTTTTGGCCGAAAACGTGTACGTTTGCACTTCCCCGCCTCAGGGAAGGTGCTAGCCGGGAATTCTCTGCCTGGTTCTACCCGCTGCCCGGAACGCTAAGTAGGGCAAAAGCGATTCTCGTCCTCCGTGCTTGCTTTTTCTCAGAAAGAGCCGTGGTGTGCTTTTTCGCCGAAAACGCGTTTTTGGCCGAAAACGTGTACGTTTGCACTTCCCCGCCACAGGGAAGCTGCTAGCCGGGAATTCTCTGCCTGGTTCTACCCGCTGCCCGGAACGCTACGCAGGGCAAAAGCGATTCTCGTCCTCCGTGCTTGCTTTTTCTCAGAAAGAGCCGTGGTGTGTGTTTTCGCCGGAAAACGCGTTTTCGGCCGAAAACGTGTATGTTTGCACTTCCCGGCCACAGGGAAGCTGCTAGCCGGGAATTCTCTGCCTGGTTCTACCCGCTGCCCGGAACGCTACGCAGGGCAAAAGCTATTCTCGTCCTCCGTGCTTGCTTTTTCTCAGAAAGAGCCGTGGTGTGCGTTTTCGCCGGAAAACGCGTTTTCGGCCGAAAACGTGTACGTTTGCACTTCCCCGCCACAGGGAAGCTGCTAGCCGGGAATTCTCTGCCTGGTTCTACCCGCTGCCCGGAACGATACGCAGGGCAAAAGCGATTCTCGTCCTCCGTGCTTGCTTTTTCTCAGAAAGAGCCGTGGTGTGCGTTTTCGCCGTAAAACGCGTTTTCGGCCGAAAACGTGTACGTTTGCACTTCCCCGCCACAGGGAAGCTGCTAGCCGGGAATTGTCTGCCTGGTTCTACCCGCTGCCCGGAACGCTACGCAGGGCAAAAGCGATTCTCGTCCTCCGTGCTTGCTTTTTCTCAGAAAGAGCCGTGGTGTGCGTTTTCGCCGGAAAACGCGTTTTCGGCCGAAAACGTGTACGTTTGCACTTCCCCGCCACAGGGAAGCTGCTAGCCGGGAATTCTCTGCCTGGTTCTACCCGCTGCCCGGAACGCTACGGAGGGCAAAAGCGATTCTCGTCCTCCGTGCTTGCTTTTTCTCAGAAAGAGCCGTGGTGCGCTTTTTCGCTGGAAAACGCGTTTTCGGCCGAAAACTTGTACGTTTGCACTTCCCGGCCACAGGGAAGCTGCTAGCCGGGAATTCTCTGCCTGGTTCTACCCGCTGCCCGGAACGCTACGCAGGGCAAAAGCGATTCTCGTCCTCCGTGCTTGCTTTTTCTCAGAAAGAGCCGTGGTGTGCGTTTTCGCCGGAAAACGCTTTTTTGGCCGAAAACGTGTACGTTTGCACTTCCCAGCCACAGGGAAGGTGCTAGCCAGGAATTCTCTGCCTGGTTCTACCAGCTGCCCGGAACGCTACGCAGGGCAAAAGCGATTCTCGTCCTCCGTGCTTGCTTTTTCTCAGAAAGAGCCGTGGTGTGCGTTTTCGCCGGAAAACGCGTTTTTGGCCGAAAACCTGTACGTTTGCACTTCCCCGCCACAGGGAAGCTGCTAGCCGGGAATTCTCTGCCTGGTTCTACCCGCTGCCCGTAACGCTAAGCAGGGCAAAAGCGATTCTCGTCCTCCGTGCTTGCTTTTTCTCAGAAAGAGCCGTGGTGTGCGTTTTCGCCGGAAAACGCGTTTTTGGCCGAAAACGTGTACGTTTGCACTTCCCAGCCACAGGGAAGGTGCTAGCCGGGAATTCTCTGCCTGGTTGTACCCGCTGCCCGGAACGCTACGCAGGGCAAAAGCGATTCTCGTCCTCCGTGCTTGCTTTTTCTCAGAAAGAGCCGTGGTGTGCGTTTTCGCCGAAAACGCGTTTTTGGCCGAAAACGTGTACGTTTGCACTTCCCAGCCACAGAGAAGGTGCTAGCCGGGAATTCTCTGCCTGGTTCTACCCGCTGCCCGGAACGCTAAGCAGGGCAAAAGCGATTCTCGTCCTCCGTGCTTGCTTTTTCTCAGAAAGAGCCGTGGTGTGCGTTTTCGCCGGAAAACGCGTTTTTGGCCGAAAACGTGTACGTTTGCACTTCCCAGCCACAGGGAAGGTGCTAGCCGGGAATTCTCTGCCTGGTTGTACCCGCTGCCCAGAACGCTACGCAGGGCAAAAGCGATTCTCGTCCTCCGTGCTTGCTTTTTCTCAGAAAGAGCCGTGGTGTGCGTTTTCGCCGGAAAACGCGTTTTTGGCCGAAAACGTGTACGTTTGCACTTCCCCGCCTCAGGGAAGGTGCTAGCCGGGAATTCTCTGCCTGGTTCTACCCGCTGCCCGGAACGCTAAGTAGGGCAAAAGCGATTCTCGTCCTCCGTGCTTGCTTTTTCTCAGAAAGAGCCGTGGTGTGCTTTTTCGCCGAAAACGCGTTTTTGGCCGAAAACGTGTACGTTTGCACTTCCCCGCCACAGGGAAGCTGCTAGCCGGGAATTCTCTGCCTGGTTCTACCCGCTGCCCGGAACGCTACGCAGGGCAAAAGCGATTTTCGTCCTCCGTGCTTGCTTTTTCTCAGAAACAGCCGTGGTGTGTGTTTTCGCCGGAAAACGCGTTTTCGGCCGAAAACGTGTATGTTTGCACTTCCCGGCCACAGGGAAGCTGCTAGCCGGGAATTCTCTGCCTGGTTCTACCCGCTGCCCGGAACGCTACGCAGGGCAAAAGCTATTCTCGTCCTCCGTGCTTGTTTTTTCTCAGAAAGAGCCGTGGTGTGCCTTTTCGCCGGAAAACGCGTTTTCGGCCGAAAACGTGTACGTTTGCACTTCCCCGCCACAGGGAAGCTGCTAGCCGGGAATTCTCTGCCTGGTTCTACCCGCTGCCCGGAACGCTACGCAGGGCAAAAGCGATTCTCGTCCTCCGTGCTTGCTTTTTCTCAGAAAGAGCCGTGGTGTGCGTTTTCGCCGGAAAACGCGTTTTCGGCCGAAAACGTGTACGTTTGCTCTTCCCCGCCACATGGAAGCTGCTAGCCGGGAATTCTCTGCCTGGTTCTACCCGCTGTCCGGAACGCTACGCAGGGCAGAAGAGATTCTCGTCCTCCGTGCTTGCTTTTTCTCAGAAAGAGCCGTGGTGTGCTTTTTCGCCGAAAACGCGTTTTTGGCCGAAAACGTGTACGTTTGCAATTCCCAGCCACAGAGAAGGTGCTAGCCGGGAATTCTCTGCCTGGTTCTACCCGCTGCCCGGAAGGCTACGCAGGGCAAAAGCGATTCTCGTCCTCCGTGCTTGCTTTTTCTCAGAAAGAGCCGTGGTGTGCGTTTTCGCCGGAAAACGCGTTTTTGGCCGAAAACGTGTACGTTTGCACTTCCCCGCCACAGGGAAGGTGCTAGCCGTGAATTCTCTGCCTGGTTCTACCCGCTGCCCGGAAGGCTACGCAGGGCAAAAGCGATTCTCGTCCTCCGTGCTTGCTTTTTCTCAGAAAGAGCCGTGGTGTGCGTTTTCGCCGGAAAACGCGTTTTTGGCCGAAAACGTGTACGTTTGCACTTCCCCGCCACAGGGAAGCTGCTAGCCGGGAATTCTCTGCCTGGTTCTACCCGCTGCCCGGAACGCTACGCAGGGCAAAAGCGATTCTCGTCCTCCGTGCTTGCTTTTTCTCAGAAAGAGCCGTGGTGTGCGTTTTCGCCGGAAAACACGTTTTTGGCCGAAAACGTGTACGTTTGCACTTCCCCGCCACAGGGAAGGTGCTAGCCGTGTATTCTCTGCCTGGTTCTACCCGCTGCCCGGAGGCTACGCAGGGCAAAAGCGATTCTCGTCCTCCGTGCTTGCTTTTTCTCAGATAGAGCCGTGGTGTGCTTTTTCGCAGAAAACGCGTTTTTGGCCGAAAACGTGTACGTTTGCACTTCCCAGCCACAGAGAAGGTGCTAGCCGGGAATTCTCTGCCTGGTTCTACCCGCTGCCCGGAACGCTAAGCAGGGCAAAAGCGATTCTCGTCCTCCGTGCTTGCTTTTTCTCAGAAAGAGCCGTGGTGTGCGTTTTCGCCGGAAAACGCGTTTTTGGCCGAAAACGTGTACGTTTGCACTTCCCAGCCACAGGGAAGGTGCTAGCCGGGAATTCTCTGCCTGGTTCTACCCGCTGCCCGGAACGCTACGCAGGGCAAAAGCGATTCTCGTCCTCCGTGCTTGCTTTTTCTCAGAAAGAGCCGTGGTGTGCGTTTTCGCCGGAAAACGCGTTTTCGGCCGAAAACGTGTACGTTTGCACTTCCCCGCCACAGGGAAGCTGCTAGCCGGGAATTCTCTGCCTGGTTCTACCCGCTGCCCGGAACGCTACGGAGGGCAAAAGCGATTCTCGTCCTCCGTGCTTGCTTTTTCTCAGAAAGAGCCGTGGTGCGCTTTTTCGCCGGAAAACGCGTTTTCGGCCGAAAACGTGTACGTTTGCACTTCCCGGCCACAGGGAAGCTGCTAGCCGGGAATTCTCTGCCTGGTTCTACCCGCTGCCCGGAACGCTACGCAGGGCAAAAGCGATTCTCGTCCTCCGTGCTTGCTTTTTCTCAGAAAGAGCCGTGGTGTGCTTTTTCGCCGAAAACGCGTTATTGGCCGAAAACGTGTACGTTTGCACTTCCCCGCCACAGGGAAGCTGCTAGCCGGGAATTCTCTGCCTGGTTCTAGCCGCTGCCCGGAACGCTACGCAGGGCAAAAGCGATTCTCGTCCTCCGTGCTTGCTTTTTCTCAGAAAGAGCCGTGGTGTGCGTTTTCGCCGGAAAACGCGTTTTCGGCCGAAAACGTGTACGTTTGCACTTCCCCGCCACAGGGAAGCTGCTAGCCGTGAATTCTCTGCCTGGTTCTACCCGCTGCCCGGAAGGCTACGCAGGGCAAAAGCGATTCTCGTCCTCCGTGCTTGCTTTTTCTCAGAAAGAGCCGTAGTGTGCGTTTTCGCCGGAAAACGCGTTTTTGGCCGAAAACGTGTACGTTTGCACTTCCCAGCCACAGGGAAGCTGCTAGCCGGGAATTCTCTGCCTGGTTCTACCCGCTGTCCGGAACGCTACGCAGGGCAAAAGCGATTCTCGTCCTCCGTGCTTGCTTTTTCTCAGAAAGAGCCGTGGTGTGCGTTTTCGCCGGAAAACGCGTTTTTGGCCGAAAACGTGTACGTTTGCACTTCCCCGCCACAGGGAAGCTGCTAGCCGGGAATTCTCTGCCTCGTTCTACCCGCTGCCCGGAACGCTACGCAGGGCAAAAGCGATTCTCGTCCTCCGTGCTTGCTTTTTCTCAGAAAGAGCCGTGGTGTGCGTTTTCGCCGGAAAACGCGTTTTTGTCCGAAAACGTGTACGTTTGCACTTCCCCGCCACAGGGAAGCTGCTAGCCGGGAATTCTCTGCCTGGTTCTACCCGCTGCCCGGAACGCTACGCAGGGCAAAAGCGATTCTCGTCCTCCGTGCTTGCTTTTTCTCAGAAAGAGCCGTGGTGTGCTTTTTCGCCGAAAACGCGTTTTTGGCCGAAAACGTGTACGTTTGCAATTCCCAGCCACAGGGAACGTGCTAGCCGTGAATTCTCTGCCTGGTTCTACCCGCTGCCCGGAAGGCTACGCAGGGCAAAAGCGATTCTCGTCCTCCGTGCTTGCTTTTTCTCAGAAAGAGCCGTGGTGTGCGTTTTCGCCGGAAAACGCGTTTTTGGCCGAAAACGTGTACGTTTGCACTTCCCCGCCATAGGGAAGGTGCTAGCCGGGAATTCTCTGCCTGGTTCTACCCGCTGCCCGGAACGCTACGCAGGGCAAAAGCGATTCTCGTCCTCCGTGCTTGCTTTTTTCAGAAAGAGCCGTGGTGTGCGTTTTCGCAGGAAAACGCGTTTTCGGCCGAAAACGTGTACGTTTGCACTTCCCGGCCACAGGGAAGCTGCTAGCGGGAATTCTCTGCCTGGTTCTACCCGCTGCCCGGAACGCTAAGCAGGGCAAAAGCGATTCTCGTCCTCCGTGCTTGCTTTTTCTCAGAAAGAGCCGTGGTGTGCGTTTTCGCCGGAAAACGCGTTTTCGGCCGAAAACGTGTACGTTTGCACTTCCCCGCCACAGGGAAGCTGCTAGCCGGTAATTCTCTGCCTGGTTCTACCCGCTGCCCGGAAGGCTACGCAGGGCAAAAGCGATTCTCGTCCTCCGTGCTTGCTTTTTCTCAGAAAGAGCCGTGGTGTGCGTTTTCGCCGGAAAACGCGTTTTCGGCCGAAAACGTGTACGTTTGCACTTCCCGGCCACAGGGAAGCTGCTAGCCGGGAATTCTCTGCCTGGTTCTACCCGCTGCCCGGAACGCTACGCAGGGCAAAAGCGATTCTCGTCCTCCGTGCTTGCTTTTTCTCAAAAAGAGCCGTGGTGTGCGTTTTCGCCGGAAAACGCGTTTTCGGCCGAAAACGTGAACGTTTGCACTTCCCAGCCACAGGGAAGCTGCTAGCCGGGAATTCTCTGCCTGGTTCTACCCGCTGCCCGGAACGCTACGCAGGGCAAAAGCGATTCTCGTCCTCCGTGCTTGCTTTTTCTCAGAAAGAGCCGTGGTGTGCGTTTTCGCCGGAAAACGCGTTTTCGGCCGAAAACGTGTACGTTTGCACTTCCCCGCCACAGGGAAGCTGCTAGCCGGGAATTCTCTGCCTGGTTCTACCCGCTGCCCGGAACGCTACGCAGGGCAAAAGCGATTCTCGTCCTCCGTGCTTGCTTTTTCTCAAAAAGAGCCGTGGTGTGCGTTTTCGCCGGAAAACGCGTTTTCGGCCGAAAACGTGTACGTTTGCACTTCCCCGCCACAGGGAAGCTGCTAGCCGGGAATTCTCTGCCTGGTTCTACCCGCTGCCCGGAACGCTACGCAGGGCAAAAGCGATTCTCGTCCTCCGTGCTTGCTTTTTCTCAGTAAGAGCCGTGGTGTGCGTTTTCGCCGGAAAACGCGTTTTCGGCCGAAAACGTGTACGTTTGCACTTCCCCGCCACAGGGAAGCTGCTAGCCGGGAATTCTCTGCCTGGTTCTACCCGCTGCCCGGAAGGCTACGCAGGGCAAAAGCGATTCTCGTCCTCCGTGCTTGCTTTTTTCTCAGAAAGAGCCGTGGTGTGCGTTTTCGCCGGAAAACGCGTTTTCGGCCGAAAACGTGTACGTTTGCACTTCCCGGCCACAGGGAAGCTGCTAGCCGGGAATTCTCTGCCTGGTTCTACCCGCTGCCCGGAACGCTACGCAGGGCAAAAGCTATTCTCGCCCTCCGTGCTTGCTTTTTCTCAGAAAGAGCCGTGGTGTGCGTTTTCGCCGGAAAACGCGTTTTCGGCTGAAAACGTGTACGTTTGCACTTCCCCGCCACAGGGAAGCTGCTAGCCGGGAATTCTCTGCCTGGTTCTACCCGCTGCCCGGAACGCTAAGCAGGGCAAAAGCGATTCTCGTCCTCCGTGCTTGCTTTTTCTCAGAAAGAGCCGTGGTGTGCGTTTTCGCCGGAAAACGAGTTTTCGGCCGAAAACGTGTACGTTTGCACTTCCCAGCCACAGGGAAGGTGCTAGCCGGGAATTCTCTGCCTGGTTCTACCCGCTGCCCGGAACGCTACGCAGGGCAAAAGCGATTCTCGTCCTCCGTGCTTGCTTTTTCTCAGAAAGAGCCGTGGTGTGCGTTTTCGCCGGAAAACGCGTTTTCGGCCGAAAACGTGTACGTTTGCACTTCCCCGCCACAGGAAAGCTGCTAGCCGGGAATTCTCTGCCTGGTTCTACCCGCTGCCCGGAACGCTACGCAGGGCAAAAGCGATTCTCGTCCTCCGTGCTTGCTTTTTCTCAGAAAGAGCCGTGGTGTGCTTTTTCGCCGAAAACGTGTTTTTGGCCGAAAACGTGTACGTTTGCACTTCCCAGCCACAGAGAAGGTGCTAGCCGGGAATTCTCTGCCTGGTTCTACCCGCTGCCCGGAACTCTAAGCAGGGCAAAAGCGATTCTCGTCCTCCGTGCTTGCTTTTTCTCAGAAAGAGCCGTTGTGTGCGTTTTCGCCGGAAAACGCGTTTTCGGCCGAAAACGTGTACGTTTGCACTTCCCAGCCACAGGGAAGGTGCTAGCCGGGAATTCTCTGCCTGGTTCTACCCGCTGCCCGGAACGCTACGCAGGGCAAAAGCGATGTTCGTCCTCCGTGCTTGCTTTTTCTCAGAAAGAGCCGTGGTGTGCGTTTTCGCCGGAAAACGCGTTTTCGGCCGAAAACGTGTACGTTTGCACTTCCCCGCCACAGGGAAGCTGCTAGCCGGGAATTCTCTGCCTGGTTCTACCCGCTGCCCGGAACGCTACGCAGGGCAAAAGCGATTCTCGTCCTCCGTGCTTGCTTTTTCTCAAAAAGAGCCGTGGTGTGCGTTTTCGCCGGAAAACGCGTTTTCGGCCGAAAACGTGTACGTTTGCACTTCCCCGCCACAGGGAAGCTGCTAGCCGGGAATTCTCTGCCTGGTTCTACCCGCTGCCCGGAACGCTACGCAGGGCAAAAGCGATTCTCGTCCTCCGTGCTTGCTTTTTCTCAGTAAGAGCCGTGGTGTGCGTTTTCGCCGGAAAACGCGTTTTCGGCCGAAAACGTGTACGTTTGCACTTCCCCGCCACAGGGAAGCTGCTAGCCGGGAATTCTCTGCCTGGTTCTACCCGCTGCCCGGAAGGCTACGCAGGGCAAAAGCGATTCTCGTCCTCCGTGCTTGCTTTTTTCTCAGAAAGAGCCGTGGTGTGCGTTTTCGCCGGAAAACGCGTTTTCGGCCGAAAACGTGTACGTTTGCACTTCCCGGCCACAGGGAAGCTGCTAGCCGGGAATTCTCTGCCTGGTTCTACCCGCTGCCCGGAACGCTACGCAGGGCAAAAGCTATTCTCGCCCTCCGTGCTTGCTTTTTCTCAGAAAGAGCCGTGGTGTGCGTTTTCGCCGGAAAACGCGTTTTCGGCTGAAAACGTGTACGTTTGCACTTCCCCGCCACAGGGAAGCTGCTAGCCGGGAATTCTCTGCCTGGTTCTACCCGCTGCCCGGAACGCTAAGCAGGGCAAAAGCGATTCTCGTCCTCCGTGCTTGCTTTTTCTCAGAAAGAGCCGTGGTGTGCGTTTTCGCCGGAAAACGAGTTTTCGGCCGAAAACGTGTACGTTTGCACTTCCCAGCCACAGGGAAGGTGCTAGCCGGGAATTCTCTGCCTGGTTCTACCCGCTGCCCGGAACGCTACGCAGGGCAAAAGCGATTCTCGTCCTCCGTGCTTGCTTTTTCTCAGAAAGAGCCGTGGTGTGCGTTTTCGCCGGAAAACGCGTTTTCGGCCGAAAACGTGTACGTTTGCACTTCCCCGCCACAGGAAAGCTGCTAGCCGGGAATTCTCTGCCTGGTTCTACCCGCTGCCCGGAACGCTACGCAGGGCAAAAGCGATTCTCGTCCTCCGTGCTTGCTTTTTCTCAGAAAGAGCCGTGGTGTGCTTTTTCGCCGAAAACGTGTTTTTGGCCGAAAACGTGTACGTTTGCACTTCCCAGCCACAGAGAAGGTGCTAGCCGGGAATTCTCTGCCTGGTTCTACCCGCTGCCCGGAACTCTAAGCAGGGCAAAAGCGATTCTCGTCCTCCGTGCTTGCTTTTTCTCAGAAAGAGCCGTGGTGTGCGTTTTCGCCGGAAAACGCGTTTTCGGCCGAAAACGTGTACGTTTGCACTTCCCAGCCACAGGGAAGGTGCTAGCCGGGAATTCTCTGCCTGGTTCTACCCGCTGCCCGGAACGCTACGCAGGGCAAAAGCGATGTTCGTCCTCCGTGCTTGCTTTTTCTCAGAAAGAGCCGTGGTGTGCGTTTTCGCCGGAAAACGCGTTTTCGGCCGAAAACGTGTACGTTTGCACTTCCCAGCCACAGGGAAGCTGCTAGCCGGGAATTCTCTGCCTGGTTCTACCCGCTGCCCGGAACGCTACGCAGGGCAAAAGCGATTCTCGTCCTCCGTGCTTGCTTTTTCTCAGAAAGAGCCGTGGTGTGCGTTTTCGCCGGAAAACGCGTTTTCGGCCGAAAACGTGTACGTTTGCACTTCCCCGCCACAGGGAAGCTGCTAGCCGGGAATTCTCTGCCTGGTTCTACCCGCTGCCCGGAACGCTACGCAGGGCAAAAGCGATTCTCGTCCTCCGTGCTTGCTTTTTCTCAGAAAGAGCCGTGGTGTGCGTTTTCGCCGGAAAACGAGTTTTCGGCCGAAAACGTGTACGTTTGCACTTCCCCGCCACAGGGAAGCTGCTAGCCGGGAATTCTCTGCCTGGTTCTACCCGCTGCCCGGAACGCTACGCAGGGCAAAAGCGATTCTCGTCCTCCGTGCTTGCTTTTTCTCAGAAAGAGCCGTGGTGTGCTTTTTCGCCGAAAATGCGTTTTCGGCCGAAAACGTGTACGTTTGCACTTCCCAGCCACAGGGAAGCTGCTAGCCGGGAATTCTCTGCCTGGTTCTACCCGCTGCCCGGAACGCTACGCAGGGCAAAACGATTCTCGTCCTCCGTGCTTGCTTTTTCTCAGAAAGAGCCGTGGTGTGCGTTTTCGCCGAAAAGGAGTTTTTGGCCGAAAACGTGTACGTTTGCACTTCCCAGCCACAGGGAAGGTGCTAGCCGGGAATTCTCTGCCTGGTTCTACCCGCTGCCCGGAAGGCTACGCAGGGCAAAAGCGATTCTCGTCCTCCGTGCTTGCTTTTTCTCAGAAAGAGCCGTGGTGTGCGTTTTCGCCGGAAAACGCGTTTTCGGCCGAAAACGTGTACGTTTGCACTTCCCCGCCACAGGGAAGCTGCTAGCCGGGAATTCTCTGCCTGGTTCTACCCGCTGCCCGGAAGGCTACGCAGGGCAAAAGCGATTCTCGTCCTCCGTGCTTGCTTTTTCTCAGAAAGAGCCGTGGTGTGCGTTTTCGCCGGAAAACGCGTTTTCGGCTGAAAACGTGTACGTTTGCACTTCCCGGCCACAGGGAAGCTGCTAGCCGGGAATTCTCTGCCTGGTTCTACCCGCTGCCCGGAACGCTACACAGGGCAAAAGCGATTCTCGTCCTCCGTGCTTGCTTTTTCTCAGAAAGAGCCGTGGTGTGCGTTTTCGCCGGAAAACGCGTTTTTGGCCGAAAACGTGTACGTTTGCACTTCCCCGCCACAGGGAAGGTGCTAGCCGTGAATTCTCTGCCTGGTTCTACCCGCTGCCCGGAAGGCTACGCAGGGCAAAAGCGATTCTCGTCCTCCGTGCTTGCTTTTTCTCAGAAAGAGCCGTGGTGTGCGTTTTCGCCGGAAAACGCGTTTTTGGCCGAAAACGTGTACGTTTGCACTTCCCCGCCACAGGGAAGGTGCGAGCCGGGAATTCTCTGCCTGGTTCTACCCGCTGCCCGGAACGCTACGCAGGGCAAAAGCGATTCTCGTCCTCCGTGCTTGCTTTTTTCAGAAAGAGCCGTGGTGTGCGTTTTCGACGGAAAACGCGTTTTCGGCCGAAAACGTGTACGTTTGCACTTCCCCGCCACAGGGAAGCTGCTAGCCGGGAATTCTCTGCCTGGTTCGACCCGCTGCCCGGAACGCTACGCAGGGCAAAAGCGATTCTCGTCCTCCGTGCTTGCTTTTTCTCAGAAAGAGCCGTGGTGTGCGTTTTCGCCGGAAAACGCGTTTTCGGCCGAAAACGTGTACGTTTGCACTTCCCCGCCACAGGGAAGCTGCTAGCCGGTAATTCTCTGCCTGGTTCTACCCGCTGCCCGGAAGGCTACGCAGGGCAAAAGCGATTCTCGTCCTCCGTGCTTGCTTTTTCTCAGAAAGAGCCGTGGTGTGCGTTTTCGCCGGAAAACGCGTTTTCGGCCGAAAACGTGTACGTTTGCACTTCCCAGCCACAGGGAAGGTGCTAGCCGGGAATTCTCTGCCTGGTTCTACCCGCTGCCCGGAACGCTACGCAGGGCAAAAGCGATTGTCGTCCTCCGTGCTTGCTTTTTCTCAGAAAGAGCCGTGGTGTGCGTTTTCGCCGGAAAACGCGTTTTCGGCCGAAAACGTGTACGTTTGCACTTCCCCGCCACAGGGAAGCTGCTAGCCGGGAATTCTCTGCCTGGTTCTACCCGCTGCCCGGAACGCTACGCAGGGCAAAAGCGATTCTTGTCCTCCGTGCTTGCTTTTTCTCAGAAAGAGCCGTGGTGTGCTTTTTCGCCGAAAACGCGTTTTTGGCCGAAAACGTGTACGTTTGCACTTCCCAGCCACAGAGAAGGTGCTAGCCGGGAATTCTCTGCCTGGTTCTACCCGCTGCCCGGAACTCTAAGCAGGGCAAAAGCGATTCTCGTCCTCCGTGCTTGCTTTTTCTCAGAAAGAGCCGTGGTGTGCGTTTTCGCCGGAAAACGCGTTTTCGGCCGAAAACGTGTACGTTTGCACTTCCCAGCCACAGGGAAGGTGCTAGCCGGGAATTCTCTGCCTGGTTCTACCCGCTGCCCGGAACGCTACGCAGGGCAAAAGCGATTCTCGTCCTCCGTGCTTGCTTTTTTCAGAAAGAGCCGTGGTGTGCGTTTTCGACGGAAAACGCGTTTTCGGCCGAAAACGTGTACGTTTGCACTTCCCCGCCACAGGGAAGCTGCTAGCCGGGAATTCTCTGCCTGGTTCGACCCGCTGCCCGGAACGCTACGCAGGGCAAAAGCGATTCTCGTCCTCCGTGCTTGCTTCTTCTCAGAAAGAGCCGTGGTGTGCGTTTTCGCCGGAAAACGCGTTTTCGGCCGAAAACGTGTACGTTTGCACTTCCCCGCCACAGGGAAGCTGCTAGCCGGTAATTCTCTGCCTGGTTCTACCCGCTGCCCGGAAGGCTACGCAGGGCAAAAGCGATTCTCGTCCTCCGTGCTTGCTTCTTCTCAGAAAGAGCCGTGGTGTGCGTTTTCGCCGGAAAACGCGTTTTCGGCCGAAAACGTGTACGTTTGCACTTCCCCGCCACAGGGAAGCTGCTAGCCGGTAATTCTCTGCCTGGTTCTACCCGCTGCCCGGAACGCTACGCAGGGCAAAAGCGATTCTCGTCCTCCGTGCTTGCTTTTTCTCAGAAAGAGCCGTGGTGTGCGTTTTCGCCGGAAAACGCGTTTTCGGCCGAAAACGTGTACGTTTGCACTTCCCGGCCACAGGGAAGCTGCTAGCCGGGAATTCTCTGCCTGGTTCTACCCGCTGCCCGGAACGCTACGCAGGGCAAAAGCGATTCTCGTCCTCCGTGCTTGCTTTTTCTCAGAAAGAGCCGTTGTGTGCGTTTTCGCCGGAAAACGCGTTTTTGGCCGAAAACGTGTACGTTTGCACTTCCCCGCCACAGGGAAGGTGCTAGCCGTGAATTCTCTGCCTGGTTCTACCCGCTGCCCGGAAGGCTACGCAGGGCAAAAGCGATTCTCGTCCTCCGTGCTTGCTTTTTCTCAGAAAGAGCCGTGGTGTGCGTTTTCGCCGGAAAACGCGTTTTTGGCCGAAAACGTGTACGTTTGCACTTCCCGGCCACAGGCAAGCTGCTAGCCGGGAATTCTCTGCCTGGTTCTACCCGCTGCCCGGAACGCTACGCAGGGCAAAAGCGATTCTCGTCCTCCGTGCTTGCTTTTTCTCAGAAAGAGCCGTGGTGTGCGTTTTCGACGGAAAACGCGTTTTTGGCCGAAAACGTGTACGTTTGCACTTCCCCGCCACAGGGAAGGTGCTAGCCGTGAATTCTCTGCCTGGTTCTACCCGCTGCCCGGAAGGCTACGCAGGGCAAAAGCGATTCTCGTCCTCCGTGCTTGCTTTTTCTCAGAAAGAGCCGTGGTGTGCTTTTTCGCCGAAAACACGTTTTTGGCCGAAAACGTGTACGTTTGCACTTCCCCGCCACAGGGAAGCTGCTAGCCGGGAATTCTCTGCCTGGTTCTACCCGCTGCCCGGAACGCTACGCAGGGCAAAAGCGATTCTCGTCCTCCGTGCTTGCTTTTTCTCAGAAAGAGCCGTGGTGTGCGTTTTCGCCGGAAAACGCGTTTTCGGCCGAAAACGTGTACGTTTGCACTTCCCCGCCACAGGGAAGGTGCTAGCCGTGAATTCTCTGCCTGGTTCTACCCGCTGCCCGGAAGGCTACGCAGGGCAAAAGCGATTCTCGTCCTCCGTGCTTGCTTTTTCTCAGAAAGAGCCGTGGTGTGCGTTTTCGCCGGAAAACGCGTTTTTGGCCGAAAACGTGTACGTTTGCACTTCCCCGCCACAGGGAAGGTGCTAGCCGTGAATTCTCTGCCTGGTTCTACCCGCTGCCCGGAAGGCTACGCAGGGCAAAATCGATTCTCGTCCTCCGTGCTTGCTTTTTCTCAGAAAGAGCCGTGGTGTGCGTTTTCGCCGTAAAACGCGTTTTCGGCCGAAAACGTGTACGTTTGCACTTCCCAGCCACAGGGAAGGTGCTAGCCGGGAATTCTCTGCCTGGTTCTACCCGCTGCCCGGAACGCTACGCAGGATAAAAGCGATTCTCGTCCTCCGTGCTTGCTTTTTCTCAGAAAGAGCCGTGGTGTGCGTTTTCGCCGGAAAACGCGTTTTTGGCCGAAAACGTGTACGTTTGCACTTCCCCGCCACAGGGAAGCTGCTAGCCGGGAATTCTCTGCCTGGTTCTACCCGCTGCCCGGAAGGCTACGCAGGGCAAAAGCGATGCTCGTCCTCCGTGCTTGCTTTTTCTCAGAAAGAGCCGTGGTGTGCGTTTTCGCCGGAAAACGCGTTTTCGGCCGAAAACGTGTACGTTTGCACTTCCCAGCCACAGGGAAGCTGCTAGCCGGGAATTCTCTGCCTGGTTCTACCCGCTGCCCGGAACGCTACGCAGGGCAAAAGCGATTCTCGTCCTCCGTGCTTGCTTTTTCTCAGAAAGAGCCGTGGTGTGCGTTTTCGCCGGAAAACGCGTTTTCGGCCGAAAACGTGTACGTTTGCACTTCCCCGCCACAGGGAAGCTGCTAGCCGGGAATTCTCTGCCTGGTTCTACCCGCTGCCCGGAACGCTACGCAGGGCAAAAGCGATTCTCGTCCTCCGTGCTTGCTTTTTCTCAGAAAGAGCCGTGGTGTGCGTTTTCGCCGGAAAACGAGTTTTCGGACGAAAACGTGTACGTTTGCACTTCCCCGCCACAGGGAAGCTGCTAGCCGGGAATTCTCTGCCTGGTTCTACCCGCTGCCCGGAACGCTACGCAGGGCAAAAGCGATTCTCGTCCTCCGTGCTTGCTTTTTCTCAGAAAGAGCCGTGGTGTGCGTTTTCGCCGAAAATGCGTTTTCGGCCGAAAACGTGTACGTTTGCACTTCCCAGCCACAGGGAAGCTGCTAGCCGGGAATTCTCTGCCTGGTTCTACCCGCTGCCCGGAACGCTACGCAGGGCAAAAGCGATTCTCGTCCTCCGTGCTTGCTTTTTCTCAGAAAGAGCCGTGGTGTGCGTTTTCGCCGGAAAACGAGTTTTCGGCCGAAAACGTGTACGTTTGCACTTCCCCGCCACAGGGAAGCTGCTAGCCGGGAATTCTCTGCCTGGTTCTACCCGCTGCCCGGAACGCTACGCAGGGCAAAAGCGATTCTCGTCCTCCGTGCTTGCTTTTTCTCAGAAAGAGCCGTGGTGTGCGTTTTCGCCGAAAATGCGTTTTCGGCCGAAAACGTGTACGTTTGCACTTCCCAGCCACAGGGAAGGTGCTAGCCGGGAATTCTCTGCCTGGTTCTACCCGCTGCCCGGAAGGCTACGCAGGGCAAAAGCGATTCTCGTCCTCCGTGCTTGCTTTTTTCAGAAAGAGCCGTGGTGTGCGTTTTCGACGGAAAACGCGTTTTCGGCCGAAAACGTGTACGTTTGCACTTCCCCGCCACAGGGAAGCTGCTAGCCGGGAATTCTCTGCCTGGTTCGACCCGCTGCCCGGAACGCTACGCAGGGCAAAAGCGATTCTCGTCCTCCGTGCTTGCTTTTTCTCAGAAAGAGCCGTGGTGTGCGTTTTCGCCGGAAAACGCGTTTTCGGCCGAAAACGTGTACGTTTGCACTTCCCCGCCACAGGGAAGCTGCTAGCCGGTAATTCTCTGCCTGGTTCTACCCGCTGCCCGGAAGGCTACGCAGGGCAAAAGCGATTCTCGTCCTCCGTGCTTGCTTTTTCTCAGAAAGAGCCGTGGTGTGCGTTTTCGCCGGAAAACGCGTTTTCGGCCGAAAACGTGTACGTTTGCATTTCCCGGCCACAGGGAAGCTGCTAGACGGGAATTCTCTGCCTGGTTCTACCCGCTGCCCGGAACGCTAGGCAGGGCAAAAGCGATTCTCGTCCTCCGTGCTTGCTTTTTCTCAGAAAGAGCCGTGGTGTGCGTTTTCGCCGGAAAACGCGTTTTTGGCCGAAAACGTGTACGTTTGCACTTCCCCGCCACAGGGAAGGTGCTAGCCGGGAATTCTCTGCCTGGTTCTACCCGCTGCCCGGAACGCTACGCAGGGCAAAAGCGATTCTCGTCCTCCGTGCTTGCTTTTTCTCAGAAAGAGCCGATGTGTGCGTTTTCGCCGGAAAACGCGTTTTTGGCCGAAAACGTGTACGTTTGCACTTCCCCGCCACAGGGAAGGTGCTAGCCGGAAATTCTCTGCCTGGTTCTACCCGCTGCCCGGAACGCTACGCAGGGCAAAAGCGATTCTCGTCCTCCGTGCTTGCTTTTTCTCAGAAAGAGCCGTGGTGTGCGTTTTCGCCGGAAAACGCGTTTTTGGCCGAAAACGTGTACGTTTGCACTTCCCCGCCACAGGGAAGGTGCTAGCCGGGAATTCTCTGCCTGGTTCTACCCGCTGCCCGGAACTCTAAGCAGGGCAAAAGCGATTCTCGTCCTCCGTGCTTGCTTTTTCTCAGAAAGAGCCGTGGTGTGCGTTTTCGCCGGAAAACGCGTTTTCGGCCGAAAACGTGTACGTTTGCACTTCCCAGCCACAGGGAAGGTGCTAGCCGGGAATTCTCTGCCTGGTTCTACCCGCTGCCCGGAACGCTACGCAGGGCAAAAGCGATTCTCGTCCTCCGTGCTTGCTTTTTCTCAGAAAGAGCCGTGGTGTGCGTTTTCGCCGGAAAACGCGTTTTCGGCCGAAAACGTGTACGTTTGCACTTCCCCGCCACAGGGAAGCTGCTAGCCGTGAATTCTCTGCCTGGTTCTACCCGCTGCCCGGAAGGCTACGCAGGGCAAAAGCGATTCTCGTCCTCCGTGCTTGCTTTTTCTCAGAAAGAGCCGTGGTGTGCGTTTTCGCCGTAAAACGCGTTTTCGGCCGAAAACGTGTACGTTTGCACTTCCCAGCCACAGGGAAGGTGCTAGCCGGGAATTCTCTGCCTGGTTCTACCCGCTGCCCGGAACGCTACGCAGGGTAAAAGCGATTCTCGTCCTCCGTGCTTGCTTTTTCTCAGAAAGAGCCGTGGTGTGCGTTTTCGCCGGAAAACGCGTTTTCGGCCGAAAACGTGTACGTTTGCACTTCCCCGCCACAGGGAAGCTGCTAGCCGGGAATTCTCTGCCTGGTTCTACCCGCTGCCCGGAAGGCTACGCAGGGCAAAAGCGATGCTCGTCCTCCGTGCTTGCTTTTTCTCAGAAAGAGCCGTGGTGTGCGTTTTCGCCGGAAAACGCGTTTTCGGCCGAAAACGTGTACGTTTGCACTTCCCAGCCACAGGGAAGCTGCTAGCCGGGAATTCTCTGCCTGGTTCTACCCGCTGCCCGGAACGCTACGCAGGGCAAAAGCGATTCTCGTCCTCCGTGCTTGCTTTTTCTCAGAAAGAGCCGTGGTGTGCGTTTTCGCCGGAAAACGCGTTTTCGGCCGAAAACGTGTACGTTTGCACTTCCCCGCCACAGGGAAGCTGCTAGCCGGGAATTCTCTGCCTGGTTCTACCCGCTGCCCGGAACGCTACGCAGGGCAAAAGCGATTCTCGTCCTCCGTGCTTGCTTTTTCTCAGAAAGAGCCGTGGTGTGCGTTTTCGCCGGAAAACGAGTTTTCGGACGAAAACGTGTACGTTTGCACTTCCCCGCCACAGGGAAGCTGCTGCAGAAAAGATTCTGTCCTCCGTGCTTGCTTTTTCTCAGAAAGAGCCGTGGTGTGCGTTTTCGCCGAAAATGCGTTTTCGGCCGAAAACGTGTACGTTTGCACTTCCCAGCCACAGGGAAGCTGCTAGCGGGAATTCTCTCTTTCCTCGTCCTCCGTGCTTGCTTTTTCTCAGCTGCTAGCCGGGAATTCTCTGCCTGGTTCTACCCGCTGCCCGGAACGCTACGCAGGGCAAAAGCGATTCTCGTCCTCCGTGCTTGCTTTTTCTCAGAAAGAGCCGTGGTGTGCGTTTTCGCCGGAAAACGAGTTTTCGGCCGAAAACGTGTACGTTTGCACTTCCCCGCCACAGGGAAGCTGCTAGCCGGGAATTCTCTGCCTGGTTCTACCCGCTGCCCGGAACGCTACGCAGGGCAAAAGCGATTCTCGTCCTCCGTGCTTGCTTTTTCTCAGAAAGAGCCGTGGTGTGCGTTTTCGCCGAAAATGCGTTTTCGGCCGAAAACGTGTACGTTTGCACTTCCCAGCCACAGGGAAGGTGCTAGCCGGGAATTCTCTGCCTGGTTCTACCCGCTGCCCGGAAGGCTACGCAGGGCAAAAGCGATTCTCGTCCTCCGTGCTTGCTTTTTTCAGAAAGAGCCGTGGTGTGCGTTTTCGACGGAAAACGCGTTTTCGGCCGAAAACGCGTTTTCGCCGGAAAACGCGTTTTCGGCCGAAAACGTGTACGTTTGCACTTCACCGCCACAGGGAAGCTGCTAGCCGGTAATTCTCTGCCTGGTTCTACCCGCTGCCCGGAAGGCTACGCAGGGCAAAAGCGATTCTCGTCCTCCGTGCTTGCTTTTTCTCAGAAAGAGCCGTGGTGTGCGTTTTCGCCGGAAAACGCGTTTTCGGCCGAAAACGTGTACGTTTGCACTTCCCGGCCACAGGGAAGCTGCTAGACGGGAATTCTCTGCCTGGTTCTACCCGCTGCCCGGAACGCTAGGCAGGGCAAAAGCGATTCTCGTCCTCCGTGCTTGCTTTTTCTCAGAAAGAGCCGTGGTGTGCGTTTTCGCCGGAAAACGCGTTTTTGGCCGAAAACGTGTACGTTTGCACTTCCCCGCCACAGGGAAGGTGCTAGCCGGGAATTCTCTGCCTGGTTCTACCCGCTGCCCGGAACGCTACGCAGGGCAAAAGCGATTCTCGTCCTCCGTGCTTGCTTTTTCTCAGAAAGAGCCGATGTGTGCGTTTTCGCCGGAAAACGCGTTTTTGGCCGAAAACGTGTACGTTTGCACTTCCCCGCCACAGGGAAGGTGCTAGCCGGAAATTCTCTGCCTGGTTCTACCCGCTGCCCGGAACGCTACGCAGGGCAAAAGCGATTCTCGTCCTCCGTGCTTGCTTTTTCTCAGA
The DNA here is from genome assembly GCF_965140245.1 of Athene noctua. Lineage (NCBI taxonomy): Eukaryota > Metazoa > Chordata > Aves > Strigiformes > Strigidae > Athene > Athene noctua. The sequence goes on from NW_027437675.1 coordinate 68,174, forward strand.
AAGAGCCGTGGTGTGCGTTTTCGCCGGAAAACGCGTTTTTGGCCGAAAACGTGTACGTTTGCACTTCCCAGCCACAGAGAAGGTGCTAGCCGGGAATTCTCTGCCTGGTTCTACCCGCTGCCCGGAACTCTAAGCAGGGCAAAAGCGATTCTCGTCCTCCGTGCTTGCTTTTTCTCAGAAAGAGCCGTGGTGTGCGTTTTCGCCGGAAAACGCGTTTTCGGCCGAAAACGTGTACGTTTGCACTTCCCAGCCACAGGGAAGGTGCTAGCCGGGAATTCTCTGCCTGGTTCTACCCGCTGCCCGGAAGGCTACGCAGGGCAAAAGCGATTCTCGTCCTCCGTGCTTGCTTTTTCTCAGAAAGAGCCGTGGTGTGCGTTTTCGCCGGAAAACGCGTTTTCGGCCGAAAACGTGTACGTTTGCACTTCCCCGCCACAGGGAAGCTGCTAGCCGGGAATTCTCTGCCTGGTTCTACCCGCTGCCCGGAAGGCTACGCAGGGCAAAAGCGATTCTCGTCCTCCGTGCTTGCTTTTTCTCAGAAAGAGCCGTGGTGTGCGTTTTCGCCGGAAAACGCGTTTTCGGCCGAAAACGTGTACGTTTGCACTTCCCCGCCACAGGGAAGCTGCTAGCCGGGAATTCTCTGCCTGGTTCTACCCGCTGCCCGGAACGCTACGCAGGGCAAAAGCGATTCTCGTCCTCCGTGCTTGCTTTTTCTCAGAAAGAGCCGTGGTGTGCGTTTTCGCCGGAAAACGAGTTTTCGGCCGAAAACGTGTACGTTTGCACTTCCCCGCCACAGGGAAGCTGCTAGCCGGGAATTCTCTGCCTGGTTCTACCCGCTGCCCGGAACGCTACGCAGGGCAAAAGCGATTCTCGTCCTCCGTGCTTGCTTTTTCTCAGAAAGAGCCGTGGTGTGCTTTTTCGCCGAAAATGCGTTTTCGGCCGAAAACGTGTACGTTTGCACTTCCCCGCCACAGGGAAGCTGCTAGCCGGGAATTCTCTGCCTGGTTCTACCCGCTGCCCGGAACGCTACGCAGGGCAAAAGCGATTCTCGTCCTCCGTGCTTGCTTTTTCTCAGATAGAGCCGTGGTGTGCTTTTTCGCCGAAAACGCGTTTTTGGCCGAAAACGTGTACGTTTGCACTTCCCAGCCACAGAGAAGGTGCTAGCCGGGAATTCTCTGCCTGGTTCTACCCGCTGCCCGGAACGCTAAGCAGGGCAAAAGCGATTCTCGTCCTCCGTGCTTGCTTTTTCTCAGAAAGAGCCGTGGTGTGCGTTTTCGCCTGAAAACGCGTTTTTGGCCGAAAACGTGTACGTTTGCACTTCCCAGCCACAGGGAAGGTGCTAGCCGGGAATTCTCTGCCTGGTTCTACCCGCTGCCCGGAACGCTACGCAGGGCAAAAGCGATTCTCGTCCTCCGTGCTTGCTTTTTCTCAGAAAGAGCCGTGGTGTGCGTTTTCGCCGGAAAACGCGTTTTCGGCCGAAAACGTGTACGTTTGCACTTCCCGGCCACAGGGAAGCTGCTAGCCGGGAATTCTCTGCCTGGTTCTACCCGCTGCCCGGAACGCTACGCAGGGCAAAAGCGATTCTCGTCCTCCGTGCTTGCTTTTTCTCAGAAAGAGCCGTGGTGTGCTTTTTCGCCGAAAACGCGTTTTTGGCCGAAAACGTGTACGTTTGCACTTCCCAGCCACAGAGAAGGTGCTAGCCGGGAATTCTCTGCCTGGTTCTACCCGCTGCCCGGAACTCTAAGCAGGGCAAAAGCGATTCTCGTCCTCCGTGCTTGCTTTTTCTCAGAAAGAGCCGTGGTGTGCGTTTTCGCCGGAAAACGCGTTTTCGGCCGAAAACGTGTACGTTTGCACTTCCCAGCCACAGGGAAGCTGCTAGCCGGGAATTCTCTGCCTGGTTCTAACCGCTGCCCGGAACGCTACGCAGGGCAAAAGCGATTCTCGTCCTCCGTGCTTGCTTTTTCTCAGAAAGAGCCGTGGTGTGCGTTTTCGCCGGAAAACGCGTTTTCGGCCGAAAACGTGTACGTTTGCACTTCCCCGCCACAGGGAAGCTGCTAGCCGGGAATTCTCTGCCTGGTTCTACCCGCTGCCCGGAACGCTACGCAGGGCAAAAGCGATTCTCGTCCTCCGTGCTTGCTTTTTCTCAGAAAGAGCCGTGGTGTGCGTTTTCGCCGGAAAACGAGTTTTCGGCCGAAAACGTGTACGTTTGCACTTCCCCGCCACAGGGAAGCTGCTAGCCGGGAATTCTCTGCCTGGTTCTACCCGCTGCCCGGAACGCTACGCAGGGCAAAAGCGATTCTCGTCCTCCGTGCTTGCTTTTTCTCAGAAAGAGCCGTGGTGTGCTTTTTCGCCGAAAATGCGTTTTCGGCCGAAAACGTGTACGTTTGCACTTCCCAGCCACAGGGAAGCTGCTAGCCGGGAATTCTCTGCCTGGTTCTACCCGCTGCCCGGAACGCTACGCAGGGCAAAAGCGATTCTCGTCCTCCGTGCTTGCTTTTTCTCAGAAAGAGCCGTGGTGTGCGTTTTCGCCGAAAAGGAGTTTTTGGCCGAAAACGTGTACGTTTGCACTTCCCCGCCACAGGGAAGGTGCTAGCCGGGAATTCTCTGCCTGGTTCTACCCGCTGCCCGGAAGGCTACGCAGGGCAAAAGCGATTCTCGTCCTCCGTGCTTGTTTTTTCTCAGAAAGAGCCGTGGTGTGCGTTTTCGCCGGAAAACGCGTTTTCGGCCGAAAACGTGTACGTTTGCACTTCCCCGCCACAGGGAAGCTGCTAGCCGGGAATTCTCTGCCTGGTTCTACCCGCTGCCCGGAAGGCTACGCAGGGCAAAAGCGATTCTCGTCCTCCGTGCTTGCTTTTTCTCAGAAAGAGCCGTGGTGTGCGTTTTCGCCTGAAAACGCGTTTTTGGCCGAAAACGTGTACGTTTGCACTTCCCAGCCACAGGGAAGCTGCTAGCCGGGAATTCTCTGCCTGGTTCTACCCGCTGCCCGGAACGCTACACAGGGCAAAAGCGATTCTCGTCCTCCGTGCTTGCTTTTTCTCAGAAAGAGCCGTGGTGTGCGTTTTCGCCGGAAAACGCGTTTTCGGCCGAAAACGTGTACGTTTGCACTTCCCCGCCACAGGGAAGGTGCTAGCCGTGAATTCTCTGCCTGGTTCTACCCGCTGCCCGGAAGGCTACGCAGGGCAAAAGCGATTCTCGTCCTCCGTGCTTGCTTTTTCTCAGAAAGAGCCGTGGTGTGCGTTTTCGCCGGAAAACGAGTTTTAGGCCGAAAACGTGTACGTTTGCACTTCCCCGCCACAGGGAAGGTGCGAGCCGGGAATTCTCTGCCTGGTTCTACCCGCTGCCCGGAACGCTACGCAGGGCAAAAGCGATTCTCGTCCTCCGTGCTTGCTTTTTTCAGAAAGAGCCGTGGTGTGCGTTTTCGACGGAAAACGCGTTTTCGGCCGAAAACGTGTACGTTTGCACTTCCCCGCCACAGGGAAGCTGCTAGCCGGGAATTCTCTGCCTGGTTCGACCCGCTGCCCGGAACGCTACGCAGGGCAAAAGCGATTCTCGTCCTCCGTGCTTGCTTTTTCTCAGAAAGAGCCGTGGTGTGCGTTTTCGCCGGAAAACGCGTTTTCGGCCGAAAACGTGTACGTTTGCACTTCCCCGCCACAGGGAAGCTGCTAGCCGGTAATTCTCTGCCTGGTTCTACCCGCTGCCCGGAAGGCTACGCAGGGCAAAAGCGATTCTCGTCCTCCGTGCTTGCTTTTTCTCAGAAAGAGCCGTGGTGTGCGTTTTCGCCGGAAAACGCGTTTTCGGCCGAAAACGTGTACGTTTGCACTTCCCCGCCACAGGGAAGCTGCTAGCCGGGAATTCTCTGCCTGGTTCTACCCGCTGCCCGGAACGCTACGCAGGGCAAAAGCGATTCTCGTCCTCCGTGCTTGCTTTTTCTCAGAAAGAGCCGTGGTGTGCGTTTTCGCCGGAAAACGCGTTTTTGGCCGAAAACGTGTACGTTTGCACTTCCCAGCCACAGGGAAGGTGCTAGCCGTGAATTCTCTGCCTGGTTCTACCCGCTGCCCGGAAGGCTACGCAGGGCAAAAGCGATTCTCGTCCTCCGTGCTTGCTTTTTCTCAGAAAGAGCCGTGGTGTGCTTTTTCGCCGAAAACGCGTTTTTGGCCGAAAACGTGTACGTTTGCACTTCCCAGCCACAGAGAAGGTGCTAGCCGGGAATTCTCTGCCTGGTTCTACCCGCTGCCCGGAACGCTACGCAGGGCAAAAGCGATTCTCGTCCTCCGTGCTTGCTTTTTCTCAGAAAGAGCCGTGGTGTGCGTTTTCGCCGGAAAACGCGTTTTCGGCCGAAAACGTGTACGTTTGCACTTCCCCGCCACAGGGAAGGTGCTAGCCGTGAATTCTCTGCCTGGTTCTACCCGCTGCCCGGAAGGCTACGCAGGGCAAAAGCGATTCTCGTCCTCCGTGCTTGCTTTTTCTCAGAAAGAGCCGTGGTGTGCGTTTTCGCCGGAAAACGCGTTTTTGGCCGAAAACGTGTACGTTTGCACTTCCCCGCCACAGGGAAGGTGCTAGCCGTGAATTCTCTGCCTGGTTCTACCCGCTGCCCGGAAGGCTACGCAGGGCAAAAGCGATTCTCGTCCTCCGTGCTTGCTTTTTCTCAGAAAGAGCCGTGGTGTGCGTTTTCGCCGTAAAACGCGTTTTCGGCCGAAAACGTGTACGTTTGCACTTCCCAGCCACAGGGAAGGTGCTAGCCGGGAATTCTCTGCCTGGTTCTACCCGCTGCCCGGAACGCTACGCAGGGTAAAAGCGATTCTCGTCCTCCGTGCTTGCTTTTTCTCAGAAAGAGCCGTGGTGTGCGTTTTCGCCGGAAAACGCGTTTTCGGCCGAAAACGTGTACGTTTGCACTTCCCCGCCACAGGGAAGCTGCTAGCCGGGAATTCTCTGCCTGGTTCTACCCGCTGCCAGGAAGGCTACGCAGGGCAAAAGCGATGCTCGTCCTCCGTGCTTGCTTTTTCTCAGAAAGAGCCGTGGTGTGCGTTTTCGCCGGAAAACGCGTTTTCGGCCGAAAACGTGTACGTTTGCACTTCCCAGCCACAGGGAAGCTGCTAGCCGGGAATTCTCTGCCTGGTTCTACCCGCTGCCCGGAACGCTACGCAGGGCAAAAGCGATTCTCGTCCTCCGTGCTTGCTTTTTCTCAGAAAGAGCCGTGGTGTGCGTTTTCGCCGGAAAACGCGTTTTCGGCCGAAAACGTGTACGTTTGCACTTCCCCGCCACAGGGAAGCTGCTAGCCGGGAATTCTCTGCCTGGTTCTACCCGCTGCCCGGAACGCTACGCAGGGCAAAAGCGATTCTCGTCCTCCGTGCTTGCTTTTTCTCAGAAAGAGCCGTGGTGTGCGTTTTCGCCGGAAAACGCGTTTTCGGACGAAAACGTGTACGTTTGCACTTCCCCGCCACAGGGAAGCTGCTAGCCGGGAATTCTCTGCCTGGTTCTACCCGCTGCCCGGAACGCTACGCAGGGCAAAAGCGATTCTCGTCCTCCGTGCTTGCTTTTTCTCAGAAAGAGCCGTGGTGTGCGTTTTCGCCGAAAATGCGTTTTCGGCCGAAAACGTGTACGTTTGCACTTCCCAGCCACAGGGAAGCTGCTAGCCGGGAATTCTCTGCCTGGTTCTACCCGCTGCCCGGAACGCTACGCAGGGCAAAAGCGATTCTCGTCCTCCGTGCTTGCTTTTTCTCAGAAAGAGCCGTGGTGTGCGTTTTCGCCGGAAAACGAGTTTTCGTCCGAAAACGTGTACGTTTGCACTTCCCCGCCACAGGGAAGCTGCTAGCCGGGAATTCTCTGCCTGGTTCTACCCGCTGCCCGGAACGCTACGCAGGGCAAAAGCGATTCTCGTCCTCCGTGCTTGCTTTTTCTCAGAAAGAGCCGTGGTGTGCGTTTTCGCCGAAAATGCGTTTTCGGCCGAAAACGTGTACGTTTGCACTTCCCAGCCACAGGGAAGGTGCTAGCCGGGAATTCTCTGCCTGGTTCTACCCGCTGCCCGGAACGCTAGGCAGGGCAAAAGCGATTCTCGTCCTCCGTGCTTGCTTTTTCTCAGAAAGAGCCGTGGTGTGCGTTTTCGCCGGAAAACGCGTTTTTGGCCGAAAACGTGTACGTTTGCACTTCCCCGCCACAGGGAAGGTGCTAGCCGGGAATTCTCTGCCTGGTTCTACCCGCTGCCCGGAACGCTACGCAGGGCAAAAGCGATTCTCGTCCTCCGTGCTTGCTTTTTCTCAGAAAGAGCCGATGTGTGCGTTTTCGCCGGAAAACGCGTTTTTGGCCGAAAACGTGTACGTTTGCACTTCCCCGCCACAGGGAAGGTGCTAGCCGGAAATTCTCTGCCTGGTTCTAACGCTGCCCGGAACGCTACGCAGGGCAAAAGCGATTCTCGTCCTCCGTGCTTGCTTTTTCTCAGAAAGAGCCGTGGTGTGCGTTTTCGCCGGAAAACGCGTTTTTGGCCGAAAACGTGTACGTTTGCACTTCCCCGCCACAGGGAAGGTGCTAGCCGGGAATTCTCTGCCTGGTTCTACCCGCTGCCCGGAACGCTACGCAGGGCAAAAGCGATTCTCGTCCTCCGTGCTTGCTTTTTCTCAGAAAGAGCCGATGTGTGCGTTTTCGCCGGAAAACGCGTTTTTGGCCGAAAACGTGTACGTTTGCACTTCCCCGCCACAGGGAAGGTGCTAGCCGGAAATTCTCTGCCTGGTTCTACCCGCTGCCCGGAACGCTACGCAGGGCAAAAGCGATTCTCGTCCTCCGTGCTTGCTTTTTCTCAGAAAGAGCCGTGGTGTGCGTTTTCGCCGGAAAACGCGTTTTTGGCCGAAAACGTGTACGTTTGCACTTCCCCGCCACAGGGAAGGTGCTAGCCGGGAATTCTCTGCCTGGTTCTACCCGCTGCCCGGAAGGCTACGCAGGGCAAAAGCGATTCTCGTCCTCCGTGCTTGCTTTTTCTCAGATAGAGCCGTGGTGTGCTTTTTCGCCGAAAATGCGTTTTCGGCCGAAAACGTGTACGTTTGCACTTCCCAGCCACAGGGAAGGTGCTAGCCGGGAATTCTCTGCCTGGTTCTACCCGCTGCCCGGAACGCTACGCAGGGCAAAAGCGATTCTCGTCCTCCGTGCTTGCTTTTTCTCAGAAAGAGCCGTGGTGTGCGTTTTCGCCGGAAAACGCGTTTGCGGCCGAAAACGTGTACGTTTGCACTTCCCCGCCACAGGGAAGCTGCTAGCCGGGAATTCTCTGCCTGGTTCTACCCGCTGCCCGGAACGCTACGCAGGGCAAAAGCGATTCTCGTCCTCCGTGCTTGCTTTTTCTCAGAAAGAGCCGTGGTGTGCTTTTTCGCCGAAAACGCGTTTTTGGCCGAAAACGTGTACGTTTGCACTTCCCAGCCACAGAGAAGGTGCTAGCCGTGAATTCTCTGCCTGGTTCTACCCGCTGCCCGGAACTCTAAGCAGGGCAAAAGCGATTCTCGTCCTCCGTGCTTGCTTTTTCTCAGAAAGAGCCGTGGTGTGCGTTTTCGCCGGAAAACGCGTTTTTGGCCGAAAACGTGTACGTTTGCACTTCCCCGCCACAGGGAAGGTGCTAGCCGTGAATGCTCTGCCTGGTTCTACCCGCTGCCCGGAAGGCTACGCAGGGCAAAAGCGATTCTCGTCCTCCGTGCTTGCTTTTTCTCAGATAGAGCCGTGGTGTGCTTTTTCGCCGAAAACGCGTTTTTGGCCGAAAACGTGTACGTTTGCACTTCCCAGCCACAGAGAAGGTGCTAGCCGGGAATTCTCTGCCTGGTTCTACCCGCTGCCCGGAACGCTAAGCAGGGCAAAAGCGATTCTCGTCCTCCGTGCTTGCTTTTTCTCAGAAAGAGCCGTGGTGTGCGTTTTCGCCGGAAAACGCGTTTTTGGCCGAAAACGTGTACGTTTGCACTTCCCAGCCACAGGGAAGGTGCTAGCCGGGAATTCTCTGCCTGGTTCTACCCGCTGCCCGGAAGGCTATGCAGGGCAAAAGCGATTCTCGTCCTCCGTGCTTGCTTTTTCTCAGAAAGAGCCGTGGTGTGCGTTTTCGCCGGAAAACGCGTTTTCGGCCGAAAACGTGTACGTTTGCACTTCCCCGCCACAGGGAAGCTGCTAGCCGGGAATTCTCTGCCTGGTTCTACCCGCTGCCCGGAACGCTACGCAGGGCAAAAGCGATTCTCGTCCTCCGTGCTTGCTTTTTCTCAGAAAGAGCCGTGGTGTGCTTTTTCGCCGAAAACGCGTTTTTGGCCGAAAACGTGTACGTTTGCACTTCCCAGCCACAGAGAAGCTGCTAGCCGGGAATTCTCTGCCTGGTTCTACCCGCTGCCCGGAACTCTAAGCAGGGCAAAAGCGATTCTCGTCCTCCGTGCTTGCTTTTTCTCAGAAAGAGCCGTGGTGTGCGTTTTCGCCGGAAAACGCGTTTTCGGCCGAAAACGTGTACGTTTGCACTTCCCAGCCACAGGGAAGGTGCTAGCCGGGAATTCTCTGCCTGGTTCTACCCGCTGCCCGGAACGCTACGGAGGGCAAAAGCGATTCTCGTCCTCCGTGCTTGCTTTTTCTCAGAAAGAGCCGTGGTGTGCGTTTTCGCCGGAAAACGCGTTTTCGGCCGAAAACGTGTACGTTTGCACTTCCCAGCCACAGGGAAGCTGCTAGCCGGGAATTCTCTGCCTGGTTCTACCCGCTGCCCGGAACGCTACGCAGGGCAAAAGCGATTCTCGTCCTCCGTGCTTGCTTTTTCTCAGAAAGAGCCGTGGTGTGCGTTTTCGCCGGAAAACGCGTTTTCGGCCGAAAACGTGTACGTTTGCACTTCCCCGCCACAGGGAAGCTGCTAGCCGGGAATTCTCTGCCTGGTTCTACCCGCTGCCCGGAACGCTACGCAGGGCAAAAGCGATTCTCGTCCTCCGTGCTTGCTTTTTCTCAGAAAGAGCCGTGGTGTGCGTTTTCGCCGGAAAACGAGTTTTCGGCCGAAAACGTGTACGTTTGCACTTCCCCGCCACAGGGAAGCTGCTAGCCGGGAATTCTCTGCCTGGTTCTACCCGCTGCCCGGAACGCTACGCAGGGCAAAAGCGATTCTCGTCCTCCGTGCTTGCTTTTTCTCAGAAAAAGCCGTGGTGTGCTTTTTCGCCCAAAATGCGTTTTCGGCCGAAAACGTGTACGTTTGCACTTCCCAGCCACAGGGAAGGTGCTAGCCGGGAATTCTCTGCCTGGTTCTACCCGCTGCCCGGAACGCTACGCAGGGCAAAAGCGATTCTCGTCCTCCGTGCTTGCTTTTTCTCAGAAAGAGCCGTGGTGTGCGTTTTCGCCGGAAAACGCGTTTTTGGCCGAAAACGTGTACGTTTGCACTTCCCCGCCACAGGGAAGGTGCTAGCCGTGAATTCTCTGCCTGGTTCTACCCGCTGCCCGGAAGGCTACGCAGGGCAAAAGCGATTCTCGTTCTCCGTGCTTGCTTTTTCTCAGAAAAAGCCGTGGTGTGCGTTTTCGCCGGAAAACGCGTTTTTGGCCGAAAACGTGTACGTTTGCACTTCCCCGCCACAGGGAAGGTGCTAGCCGGGAATTCTCTGCCTGGTTCTACCCGCTGCCCGGAACGCTACGCAGGGCAAAAGCGATTCTCGTCCTCCGTGCTTGCTTTTTCTCAGAAAGAGCCGTGGTGTGCGTTTTCGCCGGAAAACGCGTTTTTGGCCGAAAACGTGTACGTTTGCACTTCCCCGCCACAGGGAAGGTGCTAGCCGTGAATTCTCTGCCTGGTTCTACCCGCTGCCCGGAAGGCTACGCAGGGCAAAAGCGATTCTCGTCCTCCGTGCTTGCTTTTTCTCAGATAGAGCCGTGGTGTGCTTTTTCGCCGAAAACGCGTTTTTGGCCGAAAACGTGTACGTTTGCACTTCCAGCCACAGAGAAGGTGCTAGCCGGGAATTCTCTGCCTGGTTCTACCCGCTGCCCGGAACGCTAAGCAGGGCAAAAGCGATTCTCGTCCTCCGTGCTTGCTTTTTCTCAGAAAGAGCCGTGGTGTGCGTTTTCGCCGGAAAACGCGTTTTTGGCGAAAACGTGTACGTTTGCACTTCCCAGCCACAGGGAAGGTGCTAGCCGGGAATTCTCTGCCTGGTTCTACCCGCTGCCCGGAACGCTACGCAGGGCAAAAGCGATTCTCGTCCTCCGTGCTTGCTTTTTCTCAGAAAGAGCCGTGGTGTGCGTTTTCGCCGGAAAACGCGTTTTCGGCCGAAAACGTGTACGTTTGCACTTCCCCGCCACAGGGAAGCTGCTAGCCGGGAATTCTCTGCCTGGTTCTACCCGCTGCCCGGAACGCTACGCAGGGCAAAAGCGATTCTCGTCCTCCGTGCTTGCTTTTTCTCAGAAAGAGCCGTGGTGTGCTTTTTCGCCGAAAACGCGTTTTTGACCGAAAACGTGTACGTTTGCACTTCCCAGCCACAGAGAAGGTGCTAGCCGGGAATTCTCTGCCTGGTTCTACCCGCTGCCCGGAACTCTAAGCAGGGCAAAAGCGATTCTCGTCCTCCATGCTTGCTTTTTCTCAGAAAGAGCCGTGGTGTGCGTTTTCGCCGGAAAACGCGTTTTCGGCCGAAAACGTGTACGTTTGCACTTCCCAGCCACAGGGAAGGTGCTAGCCGGGAATTCTCTGCCTGGTTCTACCCGCTGCCCGGAACGCTACGCAGGGCAAAAGCGATTCTCGTCCTCCGTGCTTGCTTTTTCTCAGAAAGAGCCGTGGTGTGCGTTTTCGCCGGAAAACACGTTTTCGGCCGAAAACGTGTACGTTTGCACTTCCCCGCCACAGGGAAGCTGCTAGCCGGGAATTCTCTGCCTGGTTCTACCCGCTGCCCGGAACGCTACGCAGGGCAAAAGCGATGCTCGTCCTCCGTGCTTGCTTTTTCTCAGAAAGAGCCGTGGTGTGCGTTTTCGCCGGAAAACGCGTTTTCGGCCGAAAACGTGTACGTTTGCACTTCCCCGCCACAGGGAAGCTGCTAGCCGGGAATTCTCTGCCTGGTTCTACCCGCTGCCCGGAACGCTACGCAGGGCAAAAGCGATTCTCGTCCTCCGTGCTTGGTTTTTCTCAGAAAGAGCCGTGGTGTGCGTTTTCGCCGGAAAACGCGTTTTCGGCCGAAAACGTGTACGTTTGCACTTCCCCGCCACAGGGAAGCTGCTAGCCGGGAATTCTCTGCCTGGTTCTACCCGCTGCCCGGAACGCTACGCAGGGCAAAAGCGATTCTCGTCCTCCGTGCTTGCTTTTTCTCAGAAAGAGCCGTGGTGTGCGTTTTCGCCGGAAAACGAGTTTTCGGCCGAAAACGTGTACGTTTGCACTTCCCCGCCACAGGGAAGCTGCTAGCCGGGAATTCTCTGCCTGGTTCTACCCGCTGCCCGGAACGCTACGCAGGGCAAAAGCGATTCTCGTCCTCCGTGCTTGCTTTTTCTCAGAAAGAGCCGTGGTGTGCTTTTTCGCCGAAAATGCGTTTTCGGCCGAAAACGTGTACGTTTGCACTTCCCAGCCACAGGGAAGCTGCTAGCCGGGAATTCTCTGCCTGGTTCTACCCGCTGCCCGGAACGCTACGCAGGGCAAAAGCGATTCTCGTCCTCCGTGCTTGCTTTTTCTCAGAAAGAGCCGTGGTGTGCGTTTTCGCCGAAAAGGAGTTTTTGGCCGAAAACGTGTACGTTTGCACTTCCCAGCCACAGGGAAGGTGCTAGCCGGGAATTCTCTGCCTGGTTCTACCCGCTGCCCGGAAGGCTACGCAGGGCAAAAGCGATTCTCGTCCTCCGTGCTTGCTTTTTCTCAGAAAGAGCCGTGGTGTGCGTTTTCGCCGGAAAACGCGTTTTTGGCCGAAAACGTGTACGTTTGCACTTCCCCGCCACAGGGAAGCTGCTAGCCGGGAATTCTCTGCCTGGTTCTACCCGCTGCCCGGAAGGCTACGCAGGGCAAAAGCGATTCTCGTCCTCCGTGCTTGCTTTTTCTCAGAAAGAGCCGTGGTGTGCGTTTTCGCCGGAAAACGCGTTTTCGGCCGAAAACGTGTACGTTTGCACTTCCCGGCCACAGGGAAGCTGCTAGCCGGGAATTCTCTGCCTGGTTCTACCCGCTGCCCGGAACGCTACGCAGGGCAAAAGCGATTCTCGTCCTCCGTGCTTGCTTTTTCTCAGAAAGAGCCGTGGTGTTCGTTTTCGCCGGAAAACGCGTTTTCGGCCGAAAACGTGTACGTTTGCACTTCCCCGCCACAGGGAAGCTGCTAGCCGGTAATTCTCTGCCTGGTTCTACCCGCTGCCCGGAAGGCTACGCAGGGCAAAAGCGATTCTCGTCCTCCGTGCTTGCTTTTTCTCAGAAAGAGCCGTGGTGTGCGTTTTCGCCGGAAAACGCGTTTTCGGCCGAAAACGTGTACGTTTGCACTTCCCGGCCACAGGGAAGCTGCTAGCCGGGAATTCTCTGCCTGGTTCTACCCGCTGCCCGGAACGCTACGCAGGGCAAAAGCGATTCTCGTCCTCCGTGCTTGCTTTTTCTCAGAAAGAGCCGTGGTGTGCGTTTTCGCCGGAAAACGCGTTTTTGGCCGAAAACGTGTACGTTTGCACTTCCCCGCCACAGGGAAGGTGCTAGCCGTGAATTCTCTGCCTGGTTCTACCCGCTGCCCGGAAGGCTACGCAGGGCAAAAGCGATTCTCGTCCTCCGTGCTTGCTTTTTCTCAGAAAGAGCCGTGGTGTGCGTTTTCGCCGGAAAACGCGTTTTTGGCCGAAAACGTGTACGTTTGAACTTCCCCGCCACAGGGAAGGTGCTAGCCGGGAATTCTCTGCCTGGTTCTACCCGCTGCCCGGAACGCTACGCAGGGCAAAAGCGATTCTTGTCCTCCGTGCTTGCTTTTTCTCAGAAAGAGCCGTGGTGTGCGTTTTCGCCGGAAAACGCGTTTTTGGCCGAAAACGTGTACGTTTGCACTTCCCCGCCACAGGGAAGGTGCTAGCCGTGAATTCTCTGCCTGGTTCTACCCGCTGCCCGGAAGGCTACGCAGGGCAAAAGCGATTCTCGTCCTCCGTGCTTGCTTTTTCTCAGATAGAGCCGTGGTGTGCTTTTTCGCCGAAAACGCGTTTTTGGCCGAAAACGTGTACGTTTGCACTTCCCAGCCACAGAGAAGGTGCTACCCGGGAATTCTCTGCCTGGTTCTACCCGCTGCCCGGAAGGCTACGCAGGGCAAAAGCGATTCTCGTCCTCCGTGCTTGCTTTTTCTCAGAAAGAGCCGTGGTGTGCGTTTTCGCCGGAAAACGCGTTTTCGGCCGAAAACGTGTACGTTTGCACTTCCCAGCCACAGAGAAGGTGCTAGCCGGGAATTCTCTGCCTGGTTCTACCCGCTGCCCGGAAGGCTACGCAGGGCAAAAGCGATTCTCGTCCTCCGTGCTTGCTTTTTCTCAGAAAGAGCCGTGGTGTGCGTTTTCGCCGGAAAACGCGTTTTCGGCCGAAAACGTGTACGTTTGCACTTCCCCGCCACAGGGAAGCTGCTAGCCGGGAATTCTCTGCCTGGTTCTACCCGCTGCCCGGAACGCTACGCAGGGCAAAAGCGATTCTCGTCCTCCGTGCTTGCTTTTTCTCAGAAAGAGCCGTGGTGTGCTTTTTCGCCGAAAATGCGTTTTCGGCCGAAAACGTGTACGTTTGCACTTCCCCGCCACAGGGAAGCTGCTAGCCGGGAATTCTCTGCCTGGTTCTACCCGCTGCCCGGAACGCTACGCAGGGCAAAAGCGATTCTCGTCCTCCGTGCTTGCTTTTTCTCAGAAAGAGCCGTGGTGTGCGTTTTCGCCGAAAAGGAGTTTTTGGCCGAAAACGTGTACGTTTGCACTTCCCAGCCACAGGGAAGGTGCTAGCCGGGAATTCTCTGCCTGGTTCTACCCGCTGCCCGGAACGCTACGCAGGGCAAAAGCGATTCTCGTCCTCCGTGCTCGCTTTTTCTCAGAAAGAGCCGTGGTGTGCTTTTTCGCCGAAAACGCGTTTTCGGCCGAAAACGTGTACGTTTGCACTTCCCAGCCACAGAGAAGGTGCTAGCCGGGAATTCTCTGCCTGGTTCTACCCGCTGCCCAGAGCGCTACGCAGGGCAAAAGCGATTCTCGTCCTCCGTGCTTGCTTTTTCTCAGAAAGAGCCGTGGTGTGCGTTTTCGCCGGAAAACGCGTTTTTGGCCGAAAACGTGTACGTTTGCACTTCCCCGCCACAGGGAAGCTGCTAGCCGGGAATTCTCTGCCTGGTTCTACCCGCTGCCCGGAACGCTACGCAGGGCAAAAGCGATTCTCGTCCTCCGTGCTTGCTTTTTCTCAGAAAGAGCCGTGGTGTGCGTTTTCGCCGGAAAACGCGTTTTTGGCCGAAAACGTGTACGTTTGCACTTCCCCGCCACAGGGAAGCTGCTAGCCGGGAATTCTCTGCCTGGTTCTACCCGCTGCCCGGAACGCTACGCAGGGCAAAAGCGATTCTCGTCCTCCGTGCTTGCTTTTTCTCAGAAAGAGCCGTGGTGTGCGTTTTCGCCGAAAAGGAGTTTTTGGCCGAAAACGTGTACGTTTGCACTTCCCAGCCACAGGAAAGCTGCTAGCCGGGAATTCTCTGCCTGGTTCTACCCGCTGCCCGGAACGCTACGCAGGGCAAAAGCGATTCTCGTCCTCCGTGCTTGCTTTTTCTCAGAAAGAGCCGTGGTGTGCGTTTTCGCCGGAAAACGCGTTTTTGGCCGAAAACGTGTACGTTTGCACTTCCCCGCCACAGGGAAGGTGCTAGCCTGGAATTCTCTGCCTGGTTCTACCCGCTGCCCGGAACGCTACGCAGGGCAAAAGCGATTCTCGTCCTCCGTGCTTGCTTTTTCTCAGAAAGAGCCGTGGTGTGCGTTTTCGCCGGAAAACGCGTTTTCGGCCGAAAACGTGTACGTTTGCACTTCCCCGCCACAGGGAAGCTGCTAGCCGGGAATTCTCTGCCTGGTTCTACCCGCTGCCCGGAACGCTACGCAGGGCAAAAGCGATTCTCGTCCTCCGTGCTTGCTTTTTCTCAGAAAGAGCCGTGGTGTGCTTTTTCGCCGAAAATGCGTTTCGGCCGAACACGTGTACGTTTGCACTTCCCAGCCACAGGGAAGCTGCTAGCCGGGAATTCTCTGCCTGGTTCTACCCGCTGCCCGGAACGCTACGCAGGGCAAAAGCGATTCTCGTCCTCCGTGCTTGCTTTTTCTCAGAAAGAGCCGTGGTGTGCTTTTTCGCCGAAAACGCGTTATTGGCCGAAAACGTGTACGTTTGCACTTCCCAGCCACAGAGAAGGTGCTAGCCGGGAATTCTCTGCCTGGTTCTAACCGCTGCCCGGAACGCTAAGCAGGGCAAAAGCGATTCTCGTCCTCCGTGCTTGCTATTTCTCAGAAAGAGCCGTGGTGTGCGTTTTCGCCCGAAAACGCGTTTTGGGCCGAAAACGTGTACGTTTGCACTTCCCCGCCACAGGGAAGGTGCTAGCCGGGAATTCTCTGCCTGGTTGTACCCGCTGCCCGGAACGCTACGCAGGGTAAAAGCGATTCTCGTCCTCCGTGCTTGCTTTTTCTCAGAAAGAGCCGTGGTGTGCGTTTTCGCCGGAAAACGCGTTTTCGGCCGAAAACGTGAACGTTTGCACTTCCCCGCCACAGGGAAGGTGCTAGCCGGGAATTCTCTGCCTGGTTCTACCCGCTGCCCGGAACGCTAAGTAGGGCAAAAGCGATTCTCGTCCTCCGTGCTTGCTTTTTCTCAGAAAGAGCCGTGGTGTGCGTTTTCGCCGGAAAACGCGTTTTCGGCCGAAAACGTGTACGTTTGCACTTCCCGGCCACAGGGAAGCTGCTAGCCGGGAATTCTCTGCCTGGTTCTACCCGCTGCCCGGAACGCTACGCAGGGCAAAAGCTATTCTCGCCCTCCGTGCTTGCTTTTTCTCAGAAAGAGCCGTGGTGTGCGTTTTCGCCGGAAAACGCGTTTTCGGCCGATAACGTGTATGTTTGCACTTCCCCGCCACAGGGAAGCTGCTAGCCGGGAATTCTCTGCCTGGTTCTACCCGCTGCCCGGAACGCTACGCAGGGCAAAAGCTATTCTCGCCCTCCGTGCTTGCTTTTTCTCAGAAAGAGCCGTGGTGTGCGTTTTCGCCGGAAAACGCGTTTTCGGCCGAAAACGTGTACGTTTGCACTTCCCCGCCACAGGGAAGGTGCTAGCCGGGAATTCTCTGCCTGGTTCTACCCGCTGCCCGGAACGCTACGCAGGGCAAAAGCGATTCTCGTCCTCCGTGCTTGCTTTTTCTCAGAAAGAGCCGTGGTGTGCGTTTTCGCCGGAAAACGAGTTTTCGGCCGAAAACGTGTACGTTTGCACTTCCCCGCCACAGGGAAGGTGCTAGCCGGGAATTCTCTGCCTGGTTCTACCCGCTGCCCGGAACGCTACGCAGGGCAAAAGCGATTCTCGTCCTCCGTGCTTGCTTTTTCTCAGAAAGAGCCGTGGTGTGCGTTTTCGCCGGAAAACGCGTTTTCGGCCGAAAACGTGTACGTTTGCACTTCCCCGCCACAGGGAAGGTGCTAGCCGGGAATTCTCTGCCTGGTTCTACCCGCTGCCCGGAACGCTACGCAGGGCAAAAGCGATTCTCGTCCTCCGTGCTTGCTTTTTCTCAGAAAGAGCCGTGGTGTGCGTTTTCGCCGGAAAACGCGTTTTCGGCCGAAAACGTGTACGTTTGCACTTCCCCGCCACAGGGAAGCTGCTAGCCGGTAATTCTCTGCCTGGTTCTACCCGCTGCCCGGAACGCTACGCAGGGCAAAAGCGATTCTCGTCCTCCGTGCTTGCTTTTTCTCAGAAAGAGCCGTGGTGTGCTTTTTCGCCGAAAATGCGTTTTCGGCCGAAAACGTGTACGTTTGCACTTCCCCGCCACAGGGAAGCTGCTAGCCGGGAATTCTCTGCCTGGTTCTACCCGCTGCCCGGAACGCTACGCAGGGCAAAAGCGATTCTCGTCCTCCGTGCTTGCTTTTTCTCAGAAAGAGCCGTGGTGTGCGTTTTCGCCGAAAAGGAGTTTTTGGCCGAAAACGTGTACGTTTGCACTTCCCAGCCACAGGGAAGGTGCTAGCCGGGAATTCTCTGCCTGGTTCTACCCGCTGCCCGGAACGCTACGCAGGGCAAAAGCGATTCTCGTCCTCCGTGCTTGCTTTTTCTCAGAAAGAGCCGTGGTGTGCTTTTTCGCCGAAAACGCGTTTTCGGCCGAAAACGTGTACGTTTGCACTTCCCAGCCACAGAGAAGGTGCTAGCCGGGAATTCTCTGCCTGGTTCTACCCGCTGCCCAGAGCGCTACGCAGGGCAAAAGCGATTCTCGTCCTCCGTGCTTGCTTTTTCTCAGAAAGAGCCGTGGTGTGCGTTTTCGCCGGAAAACGCGTTTTTGGCTGAAAACGTGTACGTTTGCACTTCCCCGCCACAGGGAAGCTGCTAGCCGGGAATTCTCTGCCTGGTTCTACCCGCTGCCCGGAACGCTACGCAGGGCAAAAGCGATTCTCGTCCTCCGTGCTTGCTTTTTCTCAGAAAGAGCCGTGGTGTGTGTTTTCGCCGGAAAACGCGTTTTTGGCCGAAAACGTGTACGTTTGCACTTCCCCGCCACAGGGAAGCTGCTAGCCGGGAATTCTCTGCCTGGTTCTACCCGCTGCCCGGAACGCTACGCAGGGCAAAAGCGATTCTCGTCCTCCGTGCTTGCTTTTTCTCAGAAAGAGCCGTGGTGTGCGTTTTCGCCGAAAAGGAGTTTTTGGCCGAAAACGTGTACGTTTGCACTTCCCAGCCACAGGGAAGGTGCTAGCCGGGAATTCTCTGCCTGGTTCTACGCGCTGCCCGGAACGCTACGCAGGGCAAAAGCGATTCTCGTCCTCCGTGCTTGCTTTTTCTCAGAAAGAGCCGTGGTGTGCGTTTTCGCCGGAAAACGCGTTTTTGGCCGAAAACGTGTACGTTTGCACTTCCCCGCCACAGGGAAGGTGCTAGCCTGGAATTCTCTGCCTGGTTCTACCCGCTGCCCGGAACGCTACGCAGGGCAAAAGCGATTCTCGTCCTCCGTGCTTGCTTTTTCTCAGAAAGAGCCGTGGTGTGCGTTTTCGCCGGAAAACGCGTTTTCGGCCGAAAACGTGTACGTTTGCACTTCCCCGCCACAGGGAAGCTGCTAGCCGGGAATTCTCTGCCTGGTTCTACCCGCTGCCCGGAACGCTACGCAGGGCAAAAGCGATTCTCGTCCTCCGTGCTTGCTTTTTCTCAGAAAGAGCCGTGGTGTGCTTTTTCGCCGAAAATGCGTTTCGGCCGAACACGTGTACGTTTGCACTTCCCAGCCACAGGGAAGCTGCTAGCCGGGAATTCTCTGCCTGGTTCTACCCGCTGCCCGGAACGCTACGCAGGGCAAAAGCGATTCTCGTCCTCCGTGCTTGCTTTTTCTCAGAAAGAGCCGTGGTGTGCTTTTTCGCCGAAAACGCGTTATTGGCCGAAAACGTGTACGTTTGCACTTCCCAGCCACAGAGAAGGTGCTAGCCGGGAATTCTCTGCCTGGTTCTAACCGCTGCCCGGAACGCTAAGCAGGGCAAAAGCGATTCTCGTCCTCCGTGCTTGCTATTTCTCAGAAAGAGCCGTGGTGTGCGTTTTCGCCCGAAAACGCGTTTTGGGCCGAAAACGTGTACGTTTGCACTTCCCCGCCACAGGGAAGGTGCTAGCCGGGAATTCTCTGCCTGGTTCTACCCGCTGCCCGGAACGCTACGCAGGGTAAAAGCGATTCTCGTCCTCCGTGCTTGCTTTTTCTCAGAAAGAGCCGTGGTGTGCGTTTTCGCCGGAAAACGCGTTTTTGGCCGAAAACGTGTACGTTTGCACTTCCCCGCCACAGGGAAGGTGCTAGCCGAAATTCTCTGCCTGGTTCTACCCGCTGCCCGGAACGCTAAGTAGGGCAAAAGCGATTCTCGTCCTCCGTGCTTGCTTTTTCTCAGAAAGAGCCGTGGTGTGCGTTTTCGCCGGAAAACGCGTTTTCGGCCGAAAACGTGTACGTTTGCACTTCCCGGCCACAGGGAAGCTGCTAGCCGGGAATTCTCTGCCTGGTTCTACCCGCTGCCCGGAACGCTACGCAGGGCAAAAGCGATTCTCGTCCTCCGTGCTTGCTTTTTCTCAGAAAGAGCCGTGGTGTGCTCTTTCGCCGAAAAGGCGTTATTGGCCGAAAACGTGTACGTTTGCACTTCCCAGGCACAGAGAAGGTGCTAGCCGGGAATTCTCTGCCTGGTTCTAACCGCTGCCCGGAACGCTAAGCAGGGCAAAAGCGATTCTCGTCCTCCGTGCTTGCTATTTCTCAGAAATAGCCGTGGTGTGCGTTTTCGCCCGAAAACGCGTTTTGGGCCGAAAACGTGTACGTTTGCACTTCCCCGCCACAGGGAAGGTGCTAGCCGGGAATTCTCTGCCTGGTTGTACCCGCTGCCCGGAACGCTACGCAGGGCAAAAGCGATTCTCGTCCTCCGTGCTTGCTTTTTCTCAGAAAGAGCCGTGGTGTGCGTTTTCGCCGGAAAACGCGTTTTCGGCCGAAAACGTGAACGTTTGCACTTCTCCGCCACAGGGAAGGTGCTAGCCGGGAATTCTCTGCCTGGTTCTACCCGCTGACCGGAACGCTAAGTAGGGCAAAAGCGATTCTCGTCCTCCGTGCTTGCTTTTTCTCAGAAAGAGCCGTGGTGTGCGTTTTCGCCGGAAAACGCGTTTTCGGCCGAAAACGTGTACGTTTGCACTTCTCCGCCAGAGAGAAGGTGGTAGCCGTGAATTCTCTGCCTGGTTCTACCCGCTGCCCGGAACGCTACGCAGGGCAAAAACGATTCTCGTCCTCCGTGCTTGCTTTTTCTCAGAAAGAGCCGTAGTGTGCTTTTTCGCCGAAAACGCGTTTTCGGCCGAAAACGTGTACGTTTGCACTTCCCCGCCACAGGGAAGGTGCTAGCCGGGAATTCTCTGCCTGGTTCTACCCGCTGCCCGGAAGGCTACGCAGGGCAAAAGCGATTCTCGTCCTCCGTGCTTGCTTTTTCTCAGAAAGAGCCGTGGTGTGCGTTTTCGCCGGAAAACGCGTTTTCGGCCGAAAACGTGTATGTTTGCACTTCCCGGCCACAGGGAAGCTGCTAGCCGGGAATTCTCTGCCTGGTTCTACCCGCTGCCCGGAACGCTACGCAGGGCAAAAGCTATTCTCGCCCTCCGTGCTTGCTTTTTCTCAGAAAGAGCCGTGGTGTGCGTTTTCGCCGGAAAACGCGTTTTCGGCCGAAAACGTGTACGTTTGCACTTCCCAGCCACAGAGAAGGTGCTAGCCGGGAATTCTCTGCCTGGTTCTACCCGCTGCCCAGAACGCTACGCAGGGCAAAAGCGATTCTCGTCCTCCGTGCTTGCTTTTTCTCAGAAAGAGCCGTGGTGTGCCGTTTCGCCGGAAAACGCGTTTTCGGCCGAAAACGTGTATGTTTGCACTTCCCCGCCACAGGGAAGCTGCTAGCCTGGAATTCTCTGCCTGGTTCTACCCGCTGCCCGGAACGCTACGCAGGGCAAAAGCGATTCTCGTCCTCCGTGCTTGCTTTTTCTCAGAAAGAGCCGTAGTGTGCTTTTTCGCCGAAAACGCGTTTTTGGCCGAAAACGTGTACGTTTGCAATTCCCTGCCACAGAGAAGGTGCTAGCCGTAATTCTCTGCCTGGTTCTACCAGCTGCCCGGAACGCTACGCAGGGCAAAAGCGATTCTTGTCCTCCGTGCTTGCTTTTTTTCAGAAAGAGCCGTGGTGTGCGTTTTCGCCGGAAAACGCGTTTTCGGCCGAAAACGTGTACGTTTGCACTTCCCGGCCACAGGGAAGCTGCTAGCCGGGAATTCTCTGCCTGGTTCTACCCGCTGCCCGGAACGCTACGCAGGGCAAAAGCGATTCTCGTCCTCCGTGCTTGCTTTTTCTCAGAAAGAGCCGTGGTGTGCGTTTTCGCCGGAAAACGCGTTTTCGGCCGAAAACGTGTACGTTTGCACTTCCCCGCCACAGGGAAGCTGCTAGCCGGGAATTCTCTGCCTGGTTCTACCCGCTGCCCGGAACGCTACGCAGGGCAAAAGCGATTCTCGGCCTCCGTGCTTGCTTTTTCTCAAAAAGAGCCGTGGTGTGCGTTTTCGCCGGAAAACGCGTTTTCGGCCGAAAACGTGTACGTTTGCACTTCCCCGCCTCAGGGAAGCTGCTAGCCGGGAATTCTCTGCCTGGTTCTACCCGCTGCCCGGAACGCTACGCAGGGCAAAAGCGATTCTCGTCCTCCGTGCTTGCTTTTTCTCAGAAAGAGCCGTGGTGTGCGTTTTCGCCGTAAAACGCGTTTTCGGCCGAAAACATGTACGTTTGGACTTCCCGGCCACAGGGAAGCTGCTAGCCGGGAATTCTCTGCCTGGTTCTACCCGCTGCCCGGAACGCTAAGTAGGGCAAAAGCGATTCTCGTCCTCCGTGCTTGCTTTTTCTCAGAAAGAGCCGTGGTGTGCGTTTTCGCCGGAAAACGCGTTTTCGGCCGAAAACGTGTACGTTTGCACTTCTCCGCCAGAGAGAAGGTGGTAGCCGTGAATTCTCTGCCTGGTTCTACCCGCTGCTCGGAACGCTACGCAGGGCAAAAGCGATTCTCGTCCTCCGTGCTTGCTTTTTCTCAGAAAGAGCCGTGGTGTGCTTTTTCGCCGAAAACGCGTTTTCGGCCGAAAACGTGTACGTTTGCACTTCCCCGCCACAGGGAAGGTGCTAGCCGGGAATTCTCTGCCTGGTTCTACCCGTTGCCCGGAAGGCTACGCAGGGCAAAAGCGATTCTCGTCCTCCGTGCTTGCTTTTTCTCAGAAAGAGCCGTGGTGTGCGTTTTCGCCGGAAAACGCGTTTTCGGCCGAAAACGTGTACGTTTGCACTTCCCCGCCACAGGGAAGCTGCTAGCCGGGAATTCTCTGCCTGGTTCTACCCGCTGCCCGGAACGCTACGCAGGGCAAAAGCGATTCTCGTCCTCCGTGCTTGCTTTTTCTCAGAAAGAGCCGTGGTGTGCGTTTTCGCCGGAAAACGCATTTTCGGCCGAAAACGTGTACGTTTGCACTTCCCGGCCACAGGGAAGCTGCTAGCCGGGAATTCTCTGCCTGGTTCTACCCGCTGCCCGGAACGCTACGCAGGGCAAAAGCGATTCTCGTCCTCCGTGCTTGCTTTTTCTCAGAAAGAGCCGTGGTGTGCGTTTTCGCCGGAAAACGCGTTTTCGGCCGAAAACGTGTACGTTTGCACTTCCCCGCCACAGGGAAGCTGCTAGCCGGGAATTCTCTGCCTGGTTCTACCCGCTGCCCGGAACGCTACGCAGGGCAAAAGCGATTCTCGGCCTCCGTGCTTGCTTTTTCTCAAAAAGAGCCGTGGTGTGCGTTTTCGCCGGAAAACGCGTTTTCGGCCGAAAACGTGTACGTTTGCACTTCCCCGCCTCAGGGAAGCTGCTAGCCGGGAATTCTCTGCCTGGTTCTACCCGCTGCCCGGAACGCTACGCAGGGCAAAAGCGATTCTCGTCCTCCGTGCTTGCTTTTTCTCAGAAAGAGCCGTGGTGTGCGTTTTCGCCGGAAAACGCGTTTTCGGCCGAAAACGTGTACGTTTGCACTTCCCGGCCACAGGGAAGCTGCTAGCCGGGAATTCTCTGCCTGGTTCTACCCGCTGCCCGGAACGCTACGCAGGGCAAAAGCGATTCTCGTCCTCCGTGCTTGCTTTTTCTCAGAAAGAGCCGTGGTGTGCGTTTTCGCCGGAAAACGCGTTTTCGGCCGAAAACGTGTACGTTTGCACTTCTCCGCCAGAGAGAAGGTGGTAGCCGTGAATTCTCTGCCTGGTTCTACCCGCTGCTCGGAACGCTACGCAGGGCAAAAGCGATTCTCGTCCTCCGTGCTTGCTTTTTCTCAGAAAGAGCCGTGGTGTGCTTTTTCGCCGAAAACGCGTTTTCGGCCGAAAACGTGTACGTTTGCACTTCCCCGCCACAGGGAAGGTGCTAGCCGGGAATTCTCTGCCTGGTTCTACCCGTTGCCCGGAAGGCTACGCAGGGCAAAAGCGATTCTCGTCCTCCGTGCTTGCTTTTTCTCAGAAAGAGCCGTGGTGTGCGTTTTCGCCGGAAAACGCGTTTTCGGCCGAAAACGTGTACGTTTGCACTTCCCCGCCACAGGGAAGCTGCTAGCCGGGAATTCTCTGCCTGGTTCTACCCGCTGCCCGGAACGCTACGCAGGGCAAAAGCGATTCTCGTCCTCCGTGCTTGCTTTTTCTCAGAAAGAGCCGTGGTGTGCGTTTTCGCCGGAAAACGCATTTTCGGCCGAAAACGTGTACGTTTGCACTTCCCCGCCACAGGGAAGCTGCTAGCCGGGAATTCTCTGCCTGGTTCTACCCGCTGCCCGGAACGCTACGCAGGGCAAAAGCGATTCTCGTCCTCCGTGCTTGCTTTTTCTCAGAAAGAGCCGTGGTGTGCGTTTTCGCCGAAAACGCGTTTTCGGCCGAAAACGTGTACGTTTGCACTTCCCAGCCACAGGGAAGCTGCTAGCCGGGAATTCTCTGCCTGGTTCTACCCGCTGCCCGGAACGCTACGCAGGGCAAAAGCGATTCTCGTCCTCCGTGCTTGCTTTTTCTCAGAAAGAGCCGTGGTGTGCGTTTTCGCCGGAAAACGCGTTTTCGGCCGAAAACGTGTACGTTTGCACTTCCCCGCCACAGGGAAGCTGCTAGCCGGGAATTCTCTGCCTGGTTCTACCCGCTGCCCGGAACGCTACGCAGGGCAAAAGCGATTCTCGTCCTCCGTGCTTGCTTTTTCTCAGAAAGAGCCGTGGTGTGCGTTTTCGCCGGAAAACGCGTTTTCGGCCGAAAACGTGTACGTTTGCACTTCCCGGCCACAGGGAAGCTGCTAGCCGGGAATTCTCTGCCTGGTTCTACCCGCTGCCCGGAACGCTACGCAGGGCAAAAGCGATTCTCGTCCTCCGTGCTTGCTTTTTCTCAGAAAGAGCCGTGGTGTGCGTTTTCGCCGGAAAACGCGTTTTCGGCCGAAAACGTGGACGTTTGCACTTCCCGGCCACAGGGAAGCTGCTAGCCGGGAATTCTCTGCCTGGTTCTACCCGCTGCCCGGAACGCTACGCAGGGCAAAAGCGATTCTCGTCCTCCGTGCTTGCTTTTTCTCAGAAAGAGCCGTGGTGTGCGTTTTCGCCGGAAAACGCGTTTTCGGCCGAAAACGTGGACGTTTGCACTTCCCGGCCACAGGGAAGCTGCTAGCCGGGAATTCTCTGCCTGGTTCTACCCGCTGCCCGGAACGCTACGCAGGGCAAAAGCGATTCTCGTCCTCCGTGCTTGCTTTTTCTCAAAAAGAGCCGTGGTGTGCGTTTTCGCCGAAAACGCGTTTTCGGCCGAAAACGTGAACGTTTGCACTTCCCGGCCACAGGGAAGCTGCTAGCCGGGAATTCTCTGCCTGGTTCTACCCGCTGCCCGGAACGCTACGCAGGGCAAAAGCGATTCTCGTCCTCCGTGCTTGCTTTTTCTCAGAAAGAGCCGTGGTGTGCGTTTTCGCCGAAAACGCGTTTTCGGCCGAAAACGTGTACGTTTGCAATTCCCGGCCACAGGGAAGCTGCTAGCCGGGAATTCTCTGCCTGGTTCTACCCGCTGCCCGGAACGCTACGCAGGGCAAAAGCGATTCTCGGCCTCCGTGCTTGCTTTTTCTCAGAAAGAGCCGTGGTGTGCGTTTTCGCCGGAAAACGCGTTTTTGGCCGAAAACGTGTACGTTTGCACTTCCCAGCCACAGGGAAGGTGCTAGCCTGGAATTCTCTGCCTGGTTCTACCCGCTGCCCGGAACGCTACGCAGGGCAAAAGCGATTCTCGTCCTCCGTGCTTGCTTTTTCTCAGAAAGAGCCGTGGTGTGCGTTTTCACCGGAAAACGCGTTTTCGGCCGAAAACCTGTAAGTTTGCACTTCCCCGCCACAGGGAAGCTGCTAGCCGGGAATTCTCTGCCTGGTTCTACCCGCTGCCCGGAACGCTACGCAGGGCAAAAGCGATTCTCGTCCTCCGTGCTTGCTTTTTCTCAGAAAGAGCCGTGGTGTGCGTTTTCGCCGGAAAACGCGTTTTTGGCCGAAAACGTGTACGTTTGCACTTCCCAGCCACAGGGAAGGTGCTAGCCTGGAATTCTCTGCCTGGTTCTACCCGCTGCCCGGAACGCTACGCAGGGCAAAAGCGATTCTCGTCCTCCGTGCTTGCTTTTTCTCAGAAAGAGCCGTGGTGTGCTTTTTCGCCGAAAACGCGTTTTTGGCCGAAAACGTGTACGTTTGCACTTCCCAGCCACAGAGAAGGTGCTAGCCGGGAATTCTCTGCCTGGTTGTACCCGCTGCCCGGAACGCTACGCAGGGCAAAAGGGATTCTCGTCCTCCGTGCTTGCTTTTTCTCAGAAAGAGCCGTGGTGTGCGTTTTCGCCGGAAAACGCGTTTTCGGCCGAAAACGTGTATGTTTGCACTTCCCGGCCACAGGGAAGCTGCTAGCCGGGAATTCTCTGCCTGGTTCTACCCGCTGCCCGGAACGCTACGCAGGGCAAAAGCTATTCTCGCCCTCCGTGCTTGCTTTTTCTCAGAAAGAACCGTGGTGTGCGTTTTCGCCGGAAAACGCTTTTTCGGCCGAAAACGTGTACGTTTGCACTTCCCCGCCACAGGGAAGCTGCTAGCCGGGAATTCTCTGCCTGGTTCTACCCGCTGCCCGGAACGCTACGCAGGGCAAAAGCGATTCTCGTCCTCCGTGCTTGCTTTTTCTCAGAAAGAGCCGTGGTGTGCGTTTTCGCCGGAAAACGCGTTTTCGGCCGAAAACGTGTACGTTTGCACTTCCCCGCCACAGGGAAGCTGCTAGCCGGGAATTCTCTGCCTGGTTCTACCCGCTGCCCGGAACGCTACGCAGGGCAAAAGCGATTCTCGTCCTCCGTGCTTGCTTTTTCTCAGAAAGAGCCGTGGTGTGCGTTTTCGCCGGAAAACGCGTTTTAGGCCGAAAACGTGTACGTTTGCACTTCCCCGCCACAGGGAAGCTGCTAGCCGGGAATTCTCTGCCTGGTTCTACCCGCTGCCCGGAAGGCTACGCAGGGCAAAAGCGATTCTCGTCCTCCGTGCTTGCTTTTTCTCAGAAAGAGCCGTGGTGTGCGTTTTCGCCGAAAACGCGTTTTCGGCCGAAAACGTGTACGTTTGCAATTGCCGGCCACAGGGAAGCTGCTAGCCGGGAATTCTCTGCCTGGTTCTACCCGCTGCCCGGAACGCTACGCAGGGCAAAAGCGATTCTCGTCCTCGGTGCTTGCTTTTTCTCAGAAAGAGCCGTGGTGTGCGTTTTCGCCGGAAAACGCGTTTTCGGCCGAAAACGTGTACGTTTGCACTTCCCAGCCACAGGGAAGGTGCTAGCCGGGAATTCTCTGCCTGGTTCTACCCGCTGCCCGGAACGCTACGCAGGGCAAAAGCGATTCTCGTCCTCCGTGCTTGCTTTTTCTCAGAAAGAGCCGTGGTGTGCTTTTTCGCCGAAAACGCGTTTTTGGCCGAAAACGTGTACGTTTGCACTTCCCAGCCACAGAGAAGGTGCTAGCCGGGAATTCTCTGCCTGGTTCTACCCGCTGCCCGGAACGCTAAGCAGGGAAAAAGCGATTCTCGTCCTCCGTGCTTGCTTTTTCTCAGAAAGAGCCGTGGTGTGCGTTTTCGCCGGAAAACGCGTTTTGGGCCGAAAACGTGTACGTTTGCACTTCCCAGCCACAGGGAAGGTGCTAGCCGGGAATTCTCTGCCTGGTTGTACCCGCTGCCCGGAACGCTACACAGGGCAAAAGCGATTCTCGTCCTCCGTGCTTGCTTTTTCTCAGAAAGAGCCGTGGTGTGCGTTTTCGCCGGAAAACGCGTTTTTGGCCGAAAACGTGTACGTTTGCACTTCCCCGCCACAGGGAAGGTGCTAGCCGTGAATTCTCTGCCTGGTTCTACCGCTGCCCGGAAGGCTACGCAGGGCAAAAGCGATTCTCGTCCTCTGTGCTTGCTTTTTCTCAGAAAGAACCGTGGTGTGCGTTTTCGCCGGAAAACGCGTTTTCGGCCGAAAACGTGTACGTTTGCACTTCCCCGCCACAGGGAAGCTGCTAGCCGGGAATTCTCTGCCTGGTTCTACCCGCTGCCCGGAACGCTACGCAGGGCAAAAGCGATTCTTGTCCTCCGTGCTTGCTTTTTCTCAGAAAGAGCCGTGGTGTGCGTTTTCGCCGGAAAACGCGTTTTCGGCCGAAAACGTGTACGTTTGCACTTCCCCGCCACAGGAAAGCTGCTAGCCGGGAATTCTCTTCCTGGTTCTACCCGCTGCCCGGAACGCTACGCAGGGCAAAAGCGATTCTCGTCCTCCGTGCTTGCTTTTTCTCAGAAAGAGCCGTGGTGTGCTTTTTCGCCGAAAACGCGTTTTTGGCCGAAAACGTGTACATTTGCACTTCCCAGCCACAGATAAGGTGCTAGCCGGGAATTCTCTGCCTGTTTGTACCCGCTGCCCGGAACGCTACGCAGGGCAAAAGCGATTCTCGTCCTCCGTGCTTGCTTTTTCTCA
Source organism: Athene noctua (assembly GCF_965140245.1). Taxonomy (NCBI): domain Eukaryota; kingdom Metazoa; phylum Chordata; class Aves; order Strigiformes; family Strigidae; genus Athene; species Athene noctua. The sequence continues at coordinate 95,687 of NW_027437675.1, forward strand.
GAAAGAGCCGTGGTGTGCGTTTTCGCCGGAAAACGCGTTTTCGGCCGAAAACGTGTACGTTTGCACTTCCCAGCCACAGGGAAGCTGCTAGCCGGGAATTCTCTGCCTGGTTCTACCCGCTGCCCGGAAGGCTACGCAGGGCAAAAGCGATTCTCGTCCTCCGTGCTTGCTTTTTCTCAGAAAGAGCCGTGGTGTGCGTTTTCGCCGGAAAACGCGTTTTCGGCCGAAAACGTGTATGTTTGCACTTCCCGGCCACAGGGAAGCTGCTAGCCGGGAATTCTCTGCCTGGTTCTACCCGCTGCCCGGAACGCTACGCAGGGCAAAAGCTATTCTCGTCCTCCGTGCTTGCTTTTTCTCAGAAAGAGCCGTGGTGTGCGTTTTCGCCGGAAAACGCGTTTTCGGCCGAAAACGTGTACGTTTGCACTTCCCCGCCACAGGGAAGCTGCTAGCCGGGAATTCTCTGCCTGGTTCTACCCGCTGCCCGGAACGCTACGCAGGGCAAAAGCGATTCTCGTCCTCCGTGCTTGCTTTTTCTCAGAAAGAGCCGTGGTGTGCGTTTTCGCCGGAAAACGCGTTTTCGGCTGAAAACGTGTACGTTTGCACTTCCCCGCCACAGGGAAGCTGCTAGCCGGGAATTCTCTGCCTGGTTCTACCCGCTGCCCGGAACGCTACGCAGGGCAAAAGCGATTCTCGTCCTCCGTGCTTGCTTTTTCTCAGAAAGAGCCGTGGTGTGCGTTTTCGCCGGAAAACGCGTTTTCGGCCGAAAACGTGTACGTTTGCACTTCCCCGCCACAGGGAAGCTGCTAGCCGGGAATTCTCTGCCTGGTTCTACCCGCTGCCCGGAACGCTAAGCAGGGCAAAAGCGATTCTCGTCCTCCGTGCTTGCTTTTTCTCAGAAAGAGCCGTGGTGTGCGTTTTCGCCGGAAAACGCGTTTTCGGCTGAAAACGTGTACGTTTGCAATTCCCGGCCACAGGGAAGCTGCTAGCCGGGAATTCTCTGCCTGGTTCTACCCGCTGCCCGGAACGCTACGCAGGGCAAAAGCGATTCTCGTCCTCCGTGCTTGCTTTTTCTCAGAAAGAGCCGTGGTGTGCTTTTTCGCCGAAAACGCGTTTTCGGCCGAAAACGTGTACGTTTGCACTTCCCAGCCACAGGGAAGGTGCTAGCCTAGAATTCTCTGCCTGGTTCTACCCGCTGCCCGGAAGGCTACGCAGGGCAAAAGCGATTCTCGTCCTCCGTGCTTGCTTTTTCTCAGAAAGAGCCGTGGTGTGCGTTTTCGCCGGAAAACGCGTTTTCGGCCGAAAACGTGTACGTTTGCACTTCCCAGCCACAGGGAAGCTGCTAGCCGGGAATTCTCTGCCTGGTTCTACCCGCTGCCCGGAACGCTACGCAGGGCAAAAGCGATTCTCGTCCTCCGTGCTTGCTTTTTCTCAGAAAGAGCCGTGGTGTGCGTTTTCGCCGGAAAACTCGTTTTCGGCCGAAAACGTGTACGTTTGCACTTCCCAGCCACAGGGAAGGTGCTAGCCGGGAATTCTCTGCCTGGTTCTACCCGCTGCCCGGAACGCTACGCAGGGCAAAAGCGATTCTCGTCCTCCGTGCTTGCTTTTTCTCAGAAAGAGCCGTGGTGTGCGTTTTCGCCGGAAAACGCGTTTTTGGCCGAAAACCTGTACGTTTGCACTTCCCCGCCACAGGGAAGCTGCTAGCCGGGAATTCTCTGCCTGGTTCTACCCGCTGCCCGGAAGGCTACGCAGGGCAAAAGCGATTCTCGTCCTCCGTGCTTGCTTTTTCTCAGAAAGAGCCGTGGTGTGCTTTTTCGCCGAAAACGCGTTATCGGCCGAAAACGTGTACGTTTGCACTTCCCCGCCACAGGGAAGGTGCTAGCCGGGAATTCTCTGCCTGGTTGTACCCGCTGCCCGGAACGCTACGCAGGGCAAAAGCGATTCTCGTCCTCCGTGCTTGCTTTTTCTCAGAAAGAGCCGTGGTGTGCGTTTTCGCCGGAAAACGCGTTTTTGGCCGAAAACCTGTAAGTTTGCACTTCCCCGCCACAGGGAAGCTGCTAGCCGGGAATTCTCTGCCTGGTTCTACCCGCTGCCCGGAACGCTACGCAGGGCAAAAGCGATTCTCGTCCTCCGTGCTTGCTTTTTCTCAGAAAGAGCCGTGGTGTGCTTTTTCGCCGAAAACGCGTTTTTGGCCGAAAACGTGTACGTTTGCACTTCCCAGCCACAGGGAAGCTGCTAGCCGGGAATTCTCTGCCTGGTTCTACCCGCTGCCCGGAACGCTAAGCAGGGCAAAAGCGATTCTCGTCCTCCGTGCTTGCTTTTTCTCAGAAAGAGCCGTGGTGTGCGTTTTCGCCGGAAAACGCGTTTTCGGCCGAAAACGTGTACGTTTGCACTTCCCCGCCACAGGGAAGCTGCTAGCCGGGAATTCTCTGCCTGGTTCTACCCGCTGCCCGGAACGCTACGCAGGGCAAAAGCGATTCTCGTCCTCCGTGCTTGCTTTTTCTCAGAAAGAGCCGTGGTGTGCGTTTTCGCCGAAAACGCATTTTCGGCCGAAAACGTGTACGTTTGCAATTCCCGGCCACAGGGAAGCTGCTAGCCGGGAATTCTCTGCCTGGTTCTACCCGCTGCCCGGAACGCTACGCAGGGCAAAAGCGATTCTCGTCCTCCGTGCTTGCTTTTTCTCAGAAAGAGCCGTGGTGTGCTTTTTCGCCGAAAACGCGTTTTTGGCCGAAAACGTGTACGTTTGCACTTCCCCGCCACAGAGAAGGTGCTAGCCGGGAATTCTCTGCCTGGTTGTACCCGCTGCCCGGAACGCTACGCAGGGCAAAAGCGATTCTCGTCCTCCGTGCTTGCTTTTTCTCAGAAAGAGCCGTGGTGTGCGTTTTCGCCGGAAAACGCGTTTTCGGCCGAAAACGTGTACGTTTGCACTTCCCCGCCACAGGGAAGCTGCTAGCCGGGAATTCTCTGCCTGGTTCTACCCGCTGCCCGGAAGGCTACGCAGGGCAAAAGCGATTCTCGTCCTCCGTGCTTGCTTTTTCTCAGAAAGAGCCGTGGTGTGCGTTTTCGCCGGAAAACGCGTTTTCGGCCGAAAACGTGTACGTTTGCACTTCCCCGCCACAGGGAAGGTGCTAGCCGGGAATTCTCTGCCTGGTTCTACCCGCTGCCCGGAACGCTACGCACGGCAAAAGCGGTTCTCGTCCTCCGTGCTTGCTTTTTCTCAGAAAGAGCCGTGGTGTGCGTTTTCGCCGGAAAACGCGTTTTGGGCCGAAAACGTGTACGTTTGCACTTCCCCGCCACAGGGAAGCTGCTAGCCGGGAATTCTCTGCCTGGTTCAACCCGCTGCCCGGAAGGCTACGCAGGGCAAAAGCGATTCTCGTCCTCCGTGCTTGCTTTTTCTCAGAAAGAGCCGTGGTGTGCGTTTTCGCCGGAAAACGCGTTTTCGGCCGAAAACGTGTACGTTTGCACTTCCCGGCCACAGGGAAGCTGCTAGCCGGGAATTCTCTGCCTGGTTGTACCCGCTGCCCGGAACGCTACGCAGGGCAAAAGCGATTCTCGTCCTCCGTGCTTGCTTTTTCTCAGAAAGAGCCGTGGTGTGCGTTTTCGCCGGAAAACGCGTTTTTGGCCGAAAACGTGTACGTTTGCACTTCCCCGCCACAGGGAAGCTGCTAGCCGGGAATTCTCTGCCTGGTTCTACCCGCTGCCCGGAACGCTACGCAGGGCAAAAGCGATTCTCGTCCTCCGTGCTTGCTTTTTCTCAGAAAGAGCCGTGGTGTGCGTTTTCGCCGGAAAACGCGTTTTTGGCCGAAAACCTGTAAGTTTGCACTTCCCCGCCACAGGGAAGCTGCTAGCCGGGAATTCTCTGCCTGGTTCTACCCGCTGCCCGGAACGCTACGCAGGGCAAAAGCGATTCTCGTCCTCCGTGCTTGCTTTTTCTCAGAAAGAGCCGTGGTGTGCTTTTTCGCCGAAAACGCGTTTTTGGCCGAAAACGTGTACGTTTGCACTTCCCAGCCACAGGGAAGGTGCTAGCCGGGAATTCTCTGCCTGGTTCTACCCGCTGCCCGGAACGCTAAGCAGGGCAAAAGCGATTCTCGTCCTCCGTGCTTGCTTTTTCTCAGAAAGAGCCGTGGTGTGCGTTTTCGCCGGAAAACGCGTTTTGGGCCGAAAACGTGTACGTTTGCACTTCCCCGCCACAGGGAAGGTGCTAGCCGGGAATTCTCTGCCTGGTTCTACCCGCTGCCCGGAACGCTAAGTAGGGCAAAAGCGATTTCGTCCTCCGTGCTTGCTTTTTCTCAGAAAGAGCCGTGGTGTGCTTTTTCGCCGAAAACGCGTTTTTGGCCGAAAACGTGTACGTTTGCACTTCCCCGCCACAGAGAAGGTGCTAGCCGGGAATTCTCTGCCTGGTTGTACCCGCTGCCCGGAACGCTACGCAGGGCAAAAGCGATTCTCGTCCTCCGTGCTTGCTTTTTCTCAGAAAGAGCCGTGGTGTGCGTTTTCGCCGGAAAACGCGTTTTCGGCCGAAAACGTGTACGTTTGCACTTCCCCGCCACAGGGAAGCTGCTAGCCGGGAATTCTCTGCCTGGTTCTACCCGCTGCCCGGAAGGCTACGCAGGGCAAAAGCGATTCTCGTCCTCCGTGCTTGCTTTTTCTCAGAAAGAGCCGTGGTGTGCGTTTTCGCCGGAAAACGCGTTTTCGGCCGAAAACGTGTACGTTTGCACTTCCCCGCCACAGGGAAGGTGCTAGCCGGGAATTCTCTGCCTGGTTCTACCCGCTGCCCGGAACGCTACGCAGGGCAAAAGCGGTTCTCGTCCTCCGTGCTTGCTTTTTCTCAGAAAGAGCCGTGGTGTGCGTTTTCGCCGGAAAACGCGTTTTCGGCCGAAAACGTGTACGTTTGCACTTCCCCGCCACAGGGAAGCTGCTAGCCGGGAATTCTCTGCCTGGTTCAACCCGCTGCCCGGAAGGCTACGCAGGGCAAAAGCGATTCTCGTCCTCCGTGCTTGCTTTTTCTCAGAAAGAGCCGTGGTGTGCGTTTTCGCCGGAAAACGCGTTTTCGGCCGAAAACGTGTACGTTTGCACTTCCCGGCCACAGGGAAGCTGCTAGCCGGGAATTCTCTGCCTGGTTGTACCCGCTGCCCGGAACGCTACGCAGGGCAAAAGCGATTCTCGTCCTCCGTGCTTGCTTTTTCTCAGAAAGAGCCGTGGTGTGCGTTTTCGCCGGAAAACGCGTTTTTGGCCGAAAACGTGTACGTTTGCACTTCCCCGCCACAGGGAAGCTGCTAGCCGGGAATTCTCTGCCTGGTTCTACCCGCTGCCCGGAACGCTACGCAGGGCAAAAGCGATTCTCGTCCTCCGTGCTTGCTTTTTCTCAGAAAGAGCCGTGGTGTGCGTTTTCGCCGGAAAACGCGTTTTTGGCCGAAAACGTGTACGTTTGCACTTCCCAGCCACAGAGAAGGTGCTAGCCGGGAATTCTCTGCCTGGTTCTACCCGCTGCCCGGAACGCTAAGCAGGGCAAAAGCGATTCTCGTCCTCCGTGCTTGCTTTTTCTCAGAAAGAGCCGTGGTGTGCGTTTTCGCCGGAAAACGCGTTTTCGGCCGAAAACGTGTACGTTTGCACTTCCCAGCCACAGGGAAGGTGCTAGCCGGGAATTCTCTGCCTGGTTCTACCCGCTGCCCGGAACGCTACGCAGGGCAAAAGCGATTCTCGTCCTCCGTGCTTGCTTTTTCTCAGAAAGAGCCGTGGTGTGCGTTTTCGCCGGAAAACGCATTTTCGGCCGAAAACGTGTACGTTTGCACTTCCCCGCCACAGGAAAGCTGCTAGCCGGGAATTCTCTGCCTGGTTCTACCCGCTGCCCGGAACTCTAAGCAAGGCAAAAGCGATTCTCGTCCTCCGTGCTTGCTTTTTCTCAGAAAGAGCCGTGGTGTGCGTTTTCGCCGGAAAACGCGTTTTTGGCCGAAAACGTGTACGTTTGCACTTCCCAGCCACAGGGAAGGTGCTAGCCGGGAATTCTCTGCCTGGTTCTACCCGCTGCCCGGAACGCTACGCAGGGCAAAAGCGATTCTCGTCCTCCGTGCTTGCTTTTTCTCAGAAAGAGCCGTGGTGTGCGTTTTCGCCGGAAAACGCGTTTTCGGCCGAAAACGTGTACGTTTGCACTTCCCGGCCACAGGGAAGCTGCTAGCCGGGAATTCTCTGCCTGATTCTACCCGCTGCCCGGAACGCTACGCAGGGCAAAAGCGATGCTCGTCCTCCGTGCTTGCTTTTTCTCAGAAAGAGCCGTGGTGTGCGTTTTCGCCGGAAAATGCGTTTTCGGCCGAAAACGTGTACGTTTGCACTTCCCGGCCACAGGGAAGCTGCTAGCCGGGAATTCTCTGCCTGGTTCTACCCGCTGCCCGGAACGCTACGCAGGGCAAAAGCGATTCTCGTCCTCCGTGCTTGCTTTTTCTCAGAAAGAGCCGTGGTGTGCGTTTTCGCCGGAAAACGCGTTTTCGGCCGAAAACGTGTACGTTTGCACTTCCCAGCCACAGGGAAGCTGCTAGCCGGGAATTCTCTGCCTGGTTCTACCCGCTGCCCGGAACGCTACGCAGGGCAAAAGCGATTCTCGTCCTCCGTGCTTGCTTTTTCTCAGAAAGAGCCGTGGTGTGCGTTTTCGCCGAAAAGGAGTTTTTGGCCGAAAACGTGTACGTTTGCACTTCCCCGCCACAGGGAAGGTGCTAGCCGGGAATTCTCTGCCTGGTTCTACCCGCTGCCCGGAACGCTACGCAGGGCAAAAGCGATTCTCGTCCTCCGTGCTTGCTTTTTCTCAGAAAGAGCCGTGGTGTGCTTTTTCGCCGAAAACGCGTTTTCGGCCGAAAACGTGTACGTTTGCACTTCCCAGCCACAGGGAAGGTGCTAGCCTGGAATTCTCTGCCTGGTTCTACCCGCTGCCCGGAACGCTACGCAGGGCAAAAGCGATTCTCGTCCTCCGTGCTTGCTTTTTCTCAGAAAGAGCCGTGGTGTGCTTTTTCGCCGAAAACGCGTTTTTGACCGAAAACGTGTACGTTTGCAATTCCCTGCCACAGAGAAGGTGCTAGCCGGGAATTCTCTGCCTGGTTCTACCCGCTGCCCGGAAGGCTACGCAGGGCAAAATCGATTCCTGTCCTCCGTGCTTGCTTTTTCTCAGAAAGAGCCGTGGTGTGCGTTTTCGCCGGAAAACGCGTTTTCGGCCGAAAACGTGTACGTTTGCACTTCCCGGCCACGGGGAAGCTGCTAGCCGGGAATTCTCTGCCTGGTTCTACCCGCTGCCCGGAACGCTACGCAGGGCAAAAGCGATTCTCGTCCTCCGTGCTTGCTTTTTCTCAGAAAGAGCCGTGGTGTGCGTTTTCGCCGGAAAACGCGTTTTCGGCCGAAAACTTGTACGTTTGCACTTCCCCGCCACAGGGAAGCTGCTAGCCGGGAATTCTCTGCCTGGTTCTACCCGCTGCCCGGAAGGCTACGCAGGGCAAAAGCGATTCTCGTCCTCCGTGCTTGCTTTTTCTCAGAAAGAGCCGTGGTGTGCGTTTTCGCCGGAAAACGCGTTTTCGGCCGAAAACGTGTACGTTTGCACTTCCCCGCCACAGGGAAGCTGCTAGCCGGGAATTCTCTGCCTGGTTCTACCCGCTGCCCGGAACGCTACGCAGGGCAAAAGCGATTCTCGTCCTCCGTGCTTGCTTTTTCTCAAAAAGAGCCGTGGTGTGCGTTTTCGCCGGAAGACGCGTTTTCGGCCGAAAACGTGAACGTTTGCACTTCCCAGCCACAGGGAAGCTGCTAGCCGGGAATTCTCTGCCTGGTTCTACCCGCTGCCCGGAACGCTACGCAGGGCAAAAGCGATTCTCGTCCTCCGTGCTTGCTTTTTCTCAGAAAGAACCGTGGTGTGCGTTTTCGCCGGAAAACGCGTTTTCGGCCGAAAACGTGTACGTTTGCACTTCCCCGCCACAGGGAAGCTGCTAGCCGGGAATTCTCTGCCTGGTTCTACCCGCTGCCCGGAAGGCTACGCAGGGCAAAAGCGATTCTCGTCCTCCGTGCTTGCTTTTTCTCAAAAAGAGCCGTGGTGTGCGTTTTCGCCGGAAGACGCGTTTTCAGCCGAAAACGTGAACGTTTGCTCTTCCCAGCCACAGGGAAGCTGCTAGCCGGGAATTCTCTGCCTGGTTCTACCCGCTGCCCGGAACGCTACGCAGGGCAAAAGCGATTCTCGTCCTCCGTGCTTGCTTTTTCTCAGAAAGAGCCGTGGTGTGCTTTTTCGCCGAAAACGCGTTTTTGGCCGAAAACGTGTACGTTTGCACTTCCCAGCCACAGAGAAGCTGCTAGCCGGGAATTCTCTGCCTGGTTCTACCCGCTGCCCGGAACGCTAAGCAGGGCAAAAGCGATTCTCGTCCTCCGTGCTTGCTTTTTCTCAGAAAGAGCCGTGGTGTGCGTTTTCGCCGGAAAACGCGTTTTTGGCCGAAAACGTGTACGTTTGCACTTCCCAGCCACAGGGAAGGTGCTAGCCGGGAATTCTCTGCCTGGTTGTACCCGCTGCCCGGAACGCTACGCAGGGCAAAAGCGATTCTCGTCCTCCGTGCTTGCTTTTTCTCAGAAAGAGCCGTGGTGTGCGTTTTCGCCGGAAAACGCGTTTTTGGCCGAAAACGTGTACGTTTGCACTTCCCCGCCACAGGGAAGCTGCTAGCCGGGAATTCTCTGCCTGGTTCTACCCGCTGCCCGGAACGCTACGCAGGGCAAAAGCGATTCTTGTCCTCCGTGCTTGCTTTTTCTCAGAAAGAGCCGTGGTGTGCGTTTTCGCCGGAAAACGCGTTTTCGGCCGAAAACGTGTACTTTTGCACTTCCCGGCCACAGGGAAGCTGCTAGCCGGGAATTCTCTGCCTTGTTCTACCCGCTGCCCGGAACGCTACGCAGGGCAAAAGCGATGCTCGTCCTCCGTGCTTGCTTTTTCTCAGAAAGAGCCGTGGTGTGCGTTTTCGCCGGAAAACGCGTTTTCGGCCGAAAACGTGTACGTTTGCACTTCCCCGCCACAGGGAAGCTGCTAGCCGGGAATTCTCTGCCTGGTTCTACCCGCTGCCCGGAACGCTACGCAGGGCAAAAGCGATTCTCCTCCTCCGTGCTTGCTTTTTCTCAGAAAGAGCCGTGGTGTGCGTTTTCGCCGGAAAACGCGTTTTCGGCCGAAAAAGTGTACGTTTGCACTTCCCCGCCACAGGGAAGCTGCTAGCCGGGAATTCTCTGCCTGGTTCTACCCGCTGCCCGGAACGCTACGCAGGGCAAAAGCGATTCTCGTCCTCCGTGCTTGCTTTTTCTCAGAAAGAGCCGTGGTGTGCGTTTTCGCCGGAAAACGAGTTTTCGGCCGAAAACGTGTACGTTTGCACTTCCCCGCCACAGGGAAGCTGCTAGCCGGGAATTCTCTGCCTGGTTCTACCCGCTGCCCGGAACGCTACGCAGGGCAAAAGCGATTCTCGTCCTCCGTGCTTGCTTTTTCTCAGAAAGAGCCGTGGTGTGCTTTTTCGCCGAAAACGCGTTTTCGGCCGAAAACGTGTACGTTTGCACTTCCCAGCCACAGGGAAGCTGCTAGCCGGGAATTCTCTGCCTGGTTCTACCCGCTGCCCGGAACGCTACGCAGGGCAAAAGCGATTCTCGTCCTCCGTGCTTGCTTTTTCTCAGAAAGAGCCGTGGTGTGCGTTTTCGCCGGAAAACGCGTTTTTGGCCGAAAACGTGTACGTTTGCACTTCCCAGCCACAGGGAAGCTGCTAGCCGGGAATTCTCTGCCTGGTTCTACCCGCTGCCCGGAACGCTACGCAGGGCAAAAGCGATTCTCGTCCTCCGTGCTTGCTTTTTCTCAGAAAGAGCCGTGGTGTGCGTTTTCGCCGGAAAACGCGTTTTTGGCCGAAAACGTGTACGTTTGCACTTCCCCGCCACAGTGAAGGTGCTAGCCAGGAATTCTCTGCCTGGTTCTACCCGCTGCCCGGAACGCTACGCAGGGCAAAAGCGATTCTCGTCCTCCGTGCTTGCTTTTTCTCAGAAAGAGCCGTGGTGTGCTTTTTCGCCGAAAACGCGTTTTCGGCCGAAAACGTGTACGTTTGCACTTCCCAGCCACAGAGAAGGTGCTAGCCGGGAATTCTCTGCCTGGTTCTACCCGCTGCCCAGAACGCTACGCAGGGCAAAAGCGATTCTCGTCCTCCGTGCTTGCTTTTTCTCAGAAAGAGCCGTGGTGTGCGTTTTCGCCGGAAAACGCGTTTTCGGCCGAAAACGTGTACGTTTGCACTTCCCCGCCACAGGGAAGCTGCTAGCCGGGAATTCTCTGCCTGGTTCTACCCGCTGCCCGGAAGGCTACGCAGGGCAAAAGCGATTCTCGTCCTCCGTGCTTGCTTTTTCTCAGAAAGAGCCGTGGTGTGCGTTTTCGCCGGAAAACGCGTTTTCGGCCGAAAACGTGTACGTTTGCACTTCCCCGCCACAGGGAAGCTGCTAGCCGGGAATTCTCTGCCTGGTTCTACCCGCTGCCCGGAACGCTACGCAGGGCAAAAGCGATTCTCGTCCTCCGTGCTTGCTTTTTCTCAAAAAGAGCCGTGGTGTGCGTTTTCGCCGGAAAACGCGTTTTCGGCCGAAAACGTGAACGTTTGCACTTCCCAGCCACAGGGAAGCTGCTAGCCGGGAATTCTCTGCCTGGTTCTACCCGCTGCCCGGAAGGCTACGCAGGGCAAAAGCGATTCTCGTCCTCCGTGCTTGCTTTTTCTCAGAAAGAGCCGTGGTGTGCGTTTTCGCCGGAAAACGCGTTTTCGGCCGAAAACGTGAACGTTTGCACTTCCCAGCCACAGGGAAGCTGCTAGCCGGGAATTCTCTGCCTGGTTCTACCCGCTGCCCGGAACGCTACGCAGGGCAAAAGCGATTCTCGTCCTCCGTGCTTGCTTTTTCTCAGAAAGAGCCGTGGTGTGCGTTTTCGCCGGAAAACGCGTTTTTGGCCGAAAACGTGTACGTTTGCACTTCCCAGCCACAGGGAAGGTGCTAGCCGTGAATTCTCTGCCTGGTTCTACCCGCTGCCCGGAACGCTACGCAGGGCAAAAGCGATTCTCGTCCTCCGTGCTTGCTTTTTCTCAGAAAGAGCCGTGGTGTGCGTTTTCGCCGGAAAACGCGTTTTCGGCCGAAAACGTGTACGTTTGCACTTCCCCGCCACAGGGAAGCTGCTAGCCGGGAATTCTCTGCCTGGTTCTACCCGCTGCCCGGAACGCTACGCAGGGCAAAAGCGATTCTCGTCCTCCGTGCTTGCTTTTTCTCAGAAAGAGCCGTGGTGTGCTTTTTCGCCGAAAACGCGTTTTTGGCCGAAAACGTGTACGTTTGCACTTCCCAGCCACAGAGAAGGTGCTAGCCGGGAATTCTCTGCCTGGTTCTACCCGCTGCCCGGAACGCTAAGCAGGGCAAAAGCGATTCTCGTCCTCGGTGCTTGCTTTTTCTCAAAAAGAGCCGTGGTGTGCGTTTTCGCCGGAAAACGCGTTTTGGGCCGAAAACGTGTACGTTTGCACTTCCCAGCCACAGGGAAGCTGCTAGCCGGGAATTCTCTGCCTGGTTCTACCCGCTGCCCGGAACGCTACGCAGGGCAAAAGCGATTCTAGTCCTCCGTGCTTGCTTTTTCTCAGAAAGAGCCGTGGTGTGCGTTTTCGCCGGAAAACGCGTTTTTGGCCGAAAACGTGTACGTTTGCACTTCCCCGCCACAGGGAAGGTGCTAGCCGGGAATTCTCTGCCTGGTTCTACCGCTGCCCGGAAGGCTACGCAGGGCAAAAGCGATTCTCGTCCTCCGTGCTTGCTTTTTCTCAGAAAGAACCGTGGTGTGCGTTTTCGCCGGAAAACGCGTTTTCGGCCGAAAACGTGTACGTTTGCACTTCCCCGCCACAGGGAAGCTGCTAGCCGGGAATTCTCTGCCTGGTTCTACCCGCTGCCCGGAACGCTACACAGGGCAAAAGCGATTCTCGTCCTCCGTGCTTGCTTTTTCTCAGAAAGAGCCGTGGTGTGCGTTTTCGCCGGAAGACGCGTTTTCGACCGAAAACGTGAACGTTTGCACTTCCCAGCCACAGGGAAGCTGCTAGCCGGGAATTCTCTGCCTGGTTCTACCCGCTGCCCGGAACGCTACGCAGGGCAAAAGCGATTCTCGTCCTCCGTGCTTGCTTTTTCTCAGAAAGAGCCGTGGTGTGCGTTTTCGCCGGAAAACGCGTTTTTGGCCGAAAACGTGTACGTTTGCACTTCCCAGCCACAGGGAAGGTGCTAGCCGTGAATTCTCTGCCTGGTTCTACCCGCTGCCCGGAACGCTACGCAGGGCAAAAGCGATTCTCGTCCTCCGTGCTTGCTTTTTCTCAGAAAGAGCCGTGGTGTGCGTTTTCGCCGGAAAACGCGTTTTCGGCCGAAAACGTGTACGTTTGCACTTCCCCGCCACAGGGAAGCTGCTAGCCGGGAATTCTCTGCCTGGTTCTACCCGCTGCCCGGAACGCTACGCAGGGCAAAAGCGATTCTCGTCCTCCGTGCTTGCTTTTTCTCAGAAAGAGCCGTGGTGTGCTTTTTCGCCGAAAACGCGTTTTTGGCCGAAAACGTGTACGTTTGCACTTCCCAGCCACAGAGAAGGTGCTAGCCGGGAATTCTCTGCCTGGTTCTACCCGCTGCCCGGAACGCTACGCAGGGCAAAAGCGATTCTCGTCCTCGGTGCTTGCTTTTTCTCAAAAAGAGCCGTGGTGTGCTTTTTCGCCGGAAAACGCGTTTTGGGCCGAAAACGTGTACGTTTGCACTTCCCAGCCACAGGGAAGCTGCTAGCCGGGAATTCTCTGCCTGGTTCTACCCGCTGCCCGGAACGCTACGCAGGGCAAAAGCGATTCTAGTCCTCCGTGCTTGCTTTTTCTCAGAAAGAGCCGTGGTGTGCGTTTTCGCCGGAAAACGCGTTTTTGGCCGAAAACGTGTACGTTTGCACTTCCCCGCCACAGGGAAGGTGCTAGCCGGGAATTCTCTGCCTGGTTCTACCGCTGCCCGGAAGGCTACGCAGGGCAAAAGCGATTCTCGTCCTCCGTGCTTGCTTTTTCTCAGAAAGAACCGTGGTGTGCGTTTTCGCCGGAAAACGCGTTTTCGGCCGAAAACGTGTACGTTTGCACTTCCCCGCCACAGGGAAGCTGCTAGCCGGGAATTCTCTGCCTGGTTCTACCCGCTGCCCGGAACGCTACGCAGGGCAAAAGCGATTCTCGTCCTCCGTGCTTGCTTTTTCTCAAAAAGAGCCGTGGTGTGCGTTTTCGCCGGAAGACGCGTTTTTGGCCGAAAACGTGAACGTTTGCACTTCCCAGCCACAGGGAAGGTGCTAGCCGGGAATTCTCTGCCTGGTTCTACCCGCTGCCCGGAACGCTACGCAGGGCAAAAGCGATTCTCGTCCTCCGTGCTTGCTTTTTCTCAGAAAGAGCCGTGGTGTGCGTTTTCGCCGGAAAACGCGTTTTTGACCGAAAACCTGTACGTTTGCACTTCCCCGCCACAGGGAAGCTGCTAGCCGGGAATTCTCTGCCTGGTTCTACCCGCTGCCCGGAACGCTACGCAGGGCAAAAGCGATTCTCGTCCTCCGTGCTTGCTTTTTCTCAGAAAGAGCCGTGGTGTGCTTTTTCGCCGAAAACGCGTTTTTGGCCGAAAACGTGTACGTTTGCACTTCCCAGCCACAGAGAAGGTGCTAGCCGGGAATTCTCCGCCTGGTTCTACCCGCTGCCCGGAACGCTAAGCAGGGCAAAAGCGATTTCGTCCTCCGTGCTTGCGTTTTCTCAGAAAGAGCCTTGGTGTGCTTTTTCGCCGAAAACGCGTTTTTGGCCGAAAACGTGTACGTTTGCAATTCCCTGCCACAGGGAAGCTGCTAGCCGGGAATTCTCTGCCTGGTTCTACCCGCTGCCCGGAACGCTACGCAGGGCAAAAGCGATTCTTGTCCTCCGTGCTTGCTTTTTCTCAAAAAGAGCCGTGGTGTGCGTTTTCGCCGGAAAACGCGTTTTCGGCCGAAAACGTGTACGTTTGCACTTCCCCGCCACAGGGAAGCTGCTAGCCGGGAATTCTCTGCCTGGTTCTACCCGCTGCCCGGAAGGCTACGCAGGGCAAAAGCGATTCTCGTCCTCCGTGCTTGCTTTTTCTCAGAAAGAGCCGTGGTGTGCGTTTTCGCCGGAAGACGCTTTTTCGGCCGAAAACGTGAACGTTTGCACTTCCCCGCCACAGGGAAGCTGCTAGCCGGGAATTCTCTGCCTGGTTCTACCCGCTGCCCGGAACGCTACGCAGGGCAAAAGCGATTCTCGTCCTCCGTGCTTGCTTTTTCTCAGAAAGAGCCGTGGTGTGCGTTTTCGCCGGAAAACGCGTTTTCGGCCGAAAACGTGTACGTTTGCACTTCCCCGCCACAGGGAAGCTGCTAGCCGGGAATTCTCTGCCTGGTTCTACCCGCTGCCCGGAAGGCTACGCAGGGCAAAAGCGATTCTCGTCCTCCGTGCTTGCTTTTTCTCAGAAAGAGCCGTGGTGTGCGTTTTCGCCGGAAAACGCGTTTTCGGCCGAAAACGTGTACGTTTGCACTTCCCGGCCACAGGGAAGCTGCTAGCCGGGAATTCTCTGCCTGGTTCTACCCGCTGCCCGGAACGCTACGCAGGGCAAAAGCGATTCTCGTCCTCCGTGCTTGCTTTTTCTCAGAAAGAGCCGTGGTGTGCGTTTTCGCCGGAAAACGCGTTTTCGGCCGAAAACGTGTACGTTTGCACTTCCCGGCCACAGGGAAGCTGCTAGCCGGGAATTCTCTGCCTGGTTCTACCCGCTGCCCGGAACGCTACGCAGGGCAAAAGCGATTCTCGTCCTCCGTGCTTGCTTTTTCTCAGAAAGAGCCGTGGTGTGCGTTTTCGCCGGAAAACGCGTTTTTGACCGAAAACCTGTACGTTTGCACTTCCCCGCCACAGGGAAGCTGCTAGCCGGGAATTCTCTGCCTGGTTCTACCCGCTGCCCGGAACGCTACGCAGGGCAAAAGCGATTCTCGTCCTCCGTGCTTGCTTTTTCTCAGAAAGAGCCGTGGTGTGCTT
Source organism: Athene noctua (assembly GCF_965140245.1). Taxonomy (NCBI): domain Eukaryota; kingdom Metazoa; phylum Chordata; class Aves; order Strigiformes; family Strigidae; genus Athene; species Athene noctua. The sequence continues at coordinate 110,722 of NW_027437675.1, forward strand.
TTTCGCCGAAAACGCGTTTTTGGCCGAAAACGTGTACGTTTGCACTTCCCAGCCACAGAGAAGGTGCTAGCCGGGAATTCTCCGCCTGGTTCTACCCGCTGCCCGGAACGCTAAGCAGGGCAAAAGCGATTTCGTCCTCCGTGCTTGCGTTTTCTCAGAAAGAGCCTTGGTGTGCTTTTTCGCCGAAAACGCGTTTTTGGCCGAAAACGTGTACGTTTGCAATTCCCTGCCACAGGGAAGCTGCTAGCCGGGAATTCTCTGCCTGGTTCTACCCGCTGCCCGGAACGCTACGCAGGGCAAAAGCGATTCTTGTCCTCCGTGCTTGCTTTTTCTCAAAAAGAGCCGTGGTGTGCGTTTTCGCCGGAAAACGCGTTTTCGGCCGAAAACGTGTACGTTTGCACTTCCCCGCCACAGGGAAGCTGCTAGCCGGGAATTCTCTGCCTGGTTCTACCCGCTGCCCGGAAGGCTACGCAGGGCAAAAGCGATTCTCGTCCTCCGTGCTTGCTTTTTCTCAGAAAGAGCCGTGGTGTGCGTTTTCGCCGGAAGACGCTTTTTCGGCCGAAAACGTGAACGTTTGCACTTCCCCGCCACAGGGAAGCTGCTAGCCGGGAATTCTCTGCCTGGTTCTACCCGCTGCCCGGAACGCTACGCAGGGCAAAAGCGATTCTCGTCCTCCGTGCTTGCTTTTTCTCAGAAAGAGCCGTGGTGTGCGTTTTCGCCGGAAAACGCGTTTTCGGCCGAAAACGTGTACGTTTGCACTTCCCCGCCACAGGGAAGCTGCTAGCCGGGAATTCTCTGCCTGGTTCTACCCGCTGCCCGGAACGCTACGCAGGGCAAAAGCGATTCTCGTCCTCCGTGCTTGCTTTTTCTCAGAAAGAGCCGTGGTGTGCGTTTTCGCCGGAAAACGCGTTTTCGGCCGAAAACGTGTACGTTTGCACTTCCCGGCCACAGGGAAGCTGCTAGCCGGGAATTCTCTGCCTGGTTCTACCCGCTGCCCGGAACGCTACGCAGGGCAAAAGCGATTCTCGTCCTCCGTGCTTGCTTTTTCTCAGAAAGAGCCGTGGTGTGCGTTTTCGCCGGAAAACGCGTTTTCGGCCGAAAACGTGTACGTTTGCACTTCCCGGCCACAGGGAAGCTGCTAGCCGGGAATTCTCTGCCTGGTTCTACCCGCTGCCCGGAACGCTACGCAGGGCAAAAGCGATTCTCGTCCTCCGTGCTTGCTTTTTCTCAGAAAGAGCCGTGGTGTGCGTTTTCGCCGGAAAACGCGTTTTCGGCCGAAAACGTGTACGTTTGCACTTCCCCGCCACAGGGAAGGTGCTAGCCGGGAATTCTCTGCCTGGTTCTACCCGCTGCCCGGAAGGCTACGCAGGGCAAAAGCGATTCTCGTCCTCCGTGCTTGCTTTTTCTCAGAAAGAGCCGTGGTGTGCGTTTTCGCCGGAAAACGCGTTTTCGGCCGAAAACGTGTATGTTTGCACTTCCCGGCCACAGGGAAGCTGCTAGCCGGGAATTCTCTGCCTGGTTCTACCCGCTGCCCGGAACGCTACGCAGGGCAAAAGCTATTCTCGCCCTCCGTGCTTGCTTTTTCTCAGAAAGAGCCGTGGTGTGCGTTTTCGCCGGAAAACGCGTTTTCGGCCGAAAACGTGTACGTTTGCACTTCCCCGCCACAGGGAAGCTGCTAGCCGGGAATTCTCTGCCTGGTTCTACCCGCTGCCCGGAACGCTACGCAGGGCAAAAGCGATTCTCGTCCTCCGTGCTTGCTTTTTCTCAGAAAGAGCCGTGGTGTGCGTTTTCGCCTGAAAACGCGTTTTCGGCCGAAAACGTGTACGTTTGCACTTCGCCGCCACAGGGAAGCTGCTAGCCGGGAATTCGCTGCCTGGTTCTACCCGCTGCCCGGAACGCTACGCAGGGCAAAAGCGATTCTCGTCCTCCGTGCTTGCTTTTTCTCAGAAAGAGCCGTGGTGTGCTTTTTCGCCGAAAACGCGTTTTCGGCCGAAAACGTGTACGTTTGCACTTCCCAGCCACAGGGAAGCTGCTAGCCGGGAATTCTCTGCCTGGTTCTACCCGCTGCCCGGAACGCTACGCAGGGCAAAAGCGATTCTCGTCCTCCGTGCTTGCTTTTTCTCAGAAAGAGCCGTGGTGTGCGTTTTCGCCGAAAAGGAGTTTTTGGCCGAAAACGTGTACGTTTGCACTTCCCAGCCACAGGGAAGGTGCTAGCCGGGAATTCTCTGCCTGGTTCTACCCGCTGCCCGGAACGCTACGCAGGGCAAAAGCGATTCTCGTCCTCCGTGCTTGCTTTTTCTCAGAAAGAGCCGTGGTGTGCGTTTTCGCCGGAAAACGCGTTTTTGGCCGAAAACGTGTACGTTTGCACTTCCCCGCCACAGTGAAGGTGCTAGCCGGGAATTCTCTGCCTGGTTCTACCCGCTGCCCGGAACGCTACGCAGGGCAAAAGCGATTCTCGTCCTCCGTGCTTGCTTTTTCTCAGAAAGAGCCGTGGTGTGCTTTTTCGCCGAAAACGCGTTTTCGGCCGAAAACGTGTACGTTTGCACTTCCCAGCCACAGAGAAGGTGCTAGCCGGGAATTCTCTGCCTGGTTCTACCCGCTGCCCAGAACGCTACGCAGGGCAAAAGCGATTCTCGTCCTCCGTGCTTGCTTTTTCTCAGAAAGAGCCGCGGTGTGCCTTTTCGCCGGAAAACGCGTTTTCGGCCGAAAACGTGTATGTTTGCACTTCCCCGCCACAGGGAAGCTGCTAGCCTGGAATTCTCTGCCTGGTTCTACCCGCTGCCCGGAACGCTACGCAGGGCAAAAGCGATTCTCGTCCTCCGTGCTTGCTTTTTCTCAGAAAGAGCCGTAGTGTGCTTTTTCGCCGAAAACGCGTTTTTGGCCGAAAACGTGTACGTTTGCAATTCCCTGCCACAGAGAAGGTGCTAGCCGGGAATTCTCTGCCTGGTTCTACCCGCTGCCCGGAACGCTACGCAGGGCAAAAGCGATTCTTGTCCTCCGTGCTTGCTTTTTCTCAGAAAGAGCCGTGGTGTGCGTTTTCGCCGGAAAACGCGTTTTCGGCCGAAAACGTGTACGTTTGCACTTCCCGGCCACAGGGAAGCTGCTAGCCGGGAATTCTCTGCCTGGTTCTACCCGCTGCCCGGAACGCTACGCAGGGCAAAAGCGATTCTCGTCCTCCGTGCTTGCTTTTTCTCAAAAAGAGCCGTGGTGTGCGTTTTCGCCGGAAAACGCGTTTTCGGCCGAAAACGTGTACGTTTGCACTTCCCCGCCACAGGGAAGCTGCTAGCCGGGAATTCTCTGCCTGGTTCTACCCGCTGCCCGGAACGCTACGCAGGGCAAAAGCGATTCTCGTCCTCCGTGCTTGCTTTTTCTCAGAAAGAGCCGTGGTGTGCGTTTTCGCCGGAAAACGCGTTTTCGGCCGAAAACGTGTACGTTTGCACTTCCCGGCCACAGGGAAGCTGCTAGCCGGGAATTCTCTGCCTGGTTCTACCCGCTGCCCGGAACGCTACGCAGGGCAAAAGCGATTCTCGTCCTCCGTGCTTGCTTTTTCTCAGAAAGAGCCGTGGTGTGCGTTTTCGCCGGAAAACGCGTTTTCGGCCGAAAACGTGTACGTTTGCACTTCCCCGCCACAGGGAAGCTGCTAGCCGGGAATTCTCTGCCTGGTTCTACCCGCTGCCCGGAAGGCTACGCAGGGCAAAAGCGATTCTCGTCCTCCGTGCTTGCTTTTTCTCAGAAAGAGCCGTGGTGTGCGTTTTCGCCGGAAAACGCGTTTTCGGCCGAAAACGTGTACGTTTGCACTTCCCCGCCACAGGGAAGCTGCTAGCCGGGAATTCTCTGCCTGGTTCTACCCGCTGCCCGGAACGCTACGCAGGGCAAAAGCGATTCTCGTCCTCCGTGCTTGCTTTTTCTCAGAAAGAGCCGTGGTGTGCGTTTTCGCCGGAAAACACGTTTTCGGCCGAAAACGTGTACGTTTGCACTTCCCAGCCACAGGGAAGGTGCTAGCCGGGAATTCTCTGCCTGGTTCTACCCGCTGCCCGGAACGCTACGCAGGGCAAAAGCGATTCTCGTCCTCCGTGCTTGCTTTTTCTCAGAAAGAGCCGTGGTGTGCGTTTTCGCCGGAAAACGCGTTTTTGGCCGAAAACGTGTACGTTTGCACTTCCCCGCCACAGGGAAGGTGCTAGCCGTGAATTCTCTGCCTGGTTCTACCGCTGCCCGGAAGGCTACGCAGGGCAAAAGCGATTCTCGTCCTCCGTGCTTGCTTTTTCTCAGAAAGAACCGTGGTGTGCGTTTTCGCCGGAAAACGCGTTTTCGGCCGAAAACGTGTACGTTTGCTCTTCCCCGCCACAGGGAAGCTGCTAGCCGGGAATTCTCTGCCTGGTTCTACCCGCTGCCCGGAAGGCTACGCAGGGCAAAAGCGATTCTCGTCCTCCGTGCTTGCTTTTTCTCCGAAAGAGCCGTGGTGTGCGTTTTCGCCGGAAAACGCGTTTTCGGCCGAAAACGTGAACGTTTGCACTTCCCAGCCACAGGGAAGCTGCTAGCCGGGAATTCTCTGCCTGGTTCTACCCGCTGCCCGGAACGCTACGCAGGGCAAAAGCGATTCTCGTCCTCCGTGCTTGCTTTTTCTCAGAAAGAGCCGTGGTGTGCATTTTCGCCGGAAAACGCGTTTTCGGCCGAAAACGTGTACGTTTGCACTTCCCCGCCACAGGGAAGCTGCTAGCCGGGAATTCTCTGCCTGGTTCTACCCGCTGCCCGGAACGCTACGCAGGGCAAAAGCGATTCTCGTCCTCGGTGCTTGCTTTTTCTCAGAAAGAGCCGTGGTGTGCGTTTTCGCCGAAAAACGCGCTTTCGGCCGAAAACGTGTACGTTTGCACTTCCCAGCCACAGGGAAGGTGCTAGCCGGGAATTCTCTGCCTGGTTCTACCCGCTGCCCGGAACGCTACGCAGGGCAAAAGCGATTCTCGTCCTCCGTGCTTGCTTTTTCTCAGAAAGAGCCGTGGTGTGCGTTTTCGCCGGAAAACGCGTTTTTGGCCGAAAACGTGTACGTTTGCACTTCCCCGCCACAGGGAAGCTGCTAGCCGGGAATTCTCTGCCTGGTTCTACCCGCTGCCCGGAACGCTACGCAGGGCAAAAGCGATTCTCGTCCTCCGTGCTTGCTTTTTCTCAGAAAGAGCCGTGGTGTGCTTTTTCGCCGAAAACGCGTTTTTGGCCGAAAACGTGTACGTTTGCACTTCCCAGCCACAGAGAAGGTGCTAGCCGGGAATTCTCTGCCTGGTTCTACCCGCTGCCCGGAACGCTACGCAGGGCAAAAGCGATTCTCGTCCTCCGTGCTTGCTTTTTCTCAGAAAGAGCCGTGGTGTGCGTTTTCGCCGGAAAACGCGTTTTCGGCCGAAAACGTGTACGTTTGCACTTCCCGGCCACAGGGAAGCTGCTAGCCGGGAATTCTCTGCCTGGTTCTACCCGCTGCCCGGAACGCTACGCAGGGCAAAAGCGATTCTCGTCCTCCGTGCTTGCTTTTTCTCAGAAAGAGCCGTGGTGTGCTTTTTCGCCGAAAACGCGTTATCGGCCGAAAACGTGTACGTTTGCACTTCCCCGCCACAGGGAAGCTGCTAGCCGGGAATTCTCTGCCTGGTTCGACCCGCTGCTCGGAACGCTACGCAGGGCAAAAGCGATTCTCGTCCTCCGTGCTTGCTTTTTCTCAGAAAGAGCCGTGGTGTGCGTTTTCGCCGGAAAACGCGTTTTCGGCCGAAAACGTGTACGTTTGCACTTCCCCGCCACAGGGAAGCTGCTAGCCGGGAATTCTCTGCCTGGTTCTACCCGCTGCCCGGAACGCTACGCAGGGCAAAAGCGATTCTCGTCCTCCGTGCTTGCTTTTTCTCAAAAAGAGCCGTGGTGTGCGTTTTCGCCGGAAAACGCGTTTTCGTCCGAAAACGTGAACGTTTGCACTTCCCAGCCACAGGGAAGATGCTAGCCGGGAATTCTCTGCCTGGTTCTACCCGCTGCCCGGAACGCTACGCAGGGCAAAAGCGATTCTCGTCCTCCGTGCTTGCTTTTTCTCAGAAAGAGCCGTGGTGTGCGTTATCGCCGAAAACGCGTTTTCGGCCGAAAACGTGTACGTTTGCAATTCCCGGCCACAGGGAAGCTGCTAGCCGGGAATTCTCTGCCTGGTTCTACCCGCTGCCCGGAACGCTACGCAGGGCAAAAGCGATTCTCGGCCTCCGTGCTTGCTTTTTCTCAAAAAGAGCCGTGGTGTGCGTTTTCGCCGGAAAACGCGTTTTCGGCCGAAAACGTGTACGTTTGCACTTCCCCGCCACAGGGAAGCTGCTAGCCGGGAATTCTCTGCCTGGTTCTACCCGCTGCCCGGAACGCTACGCAGGGCAAAAGCGATTCTCGTCCTCCGTGCTTGCTTTTTCTCAGAAAGAGCCGTGGTGTGCGTTTTCGCCGGAAAACGCGTTTTCGGCCGAAAACGTGTACGTTTGCACTTCCCCGCCACAGGAAAGCTGCTAGCCGGGAATTCTCTGCCTGGTTCTACCCGCTGCCCGGAACGCTACGCAGGGCAAAAGCGATTCTCGGCCTCCGTGCTTGCTTTTTCTCAAAAAGAGCCGTGGTGTGCGTTTTCGCCGGAAAACGCGTTTTCGGCCGAAAACGTGTACGTTTGCACTTCCCGGCCACAGGGAAGCTGCTAGCCGGGAATTCTCTGCCTGGTTCTACCCGCTGCTCGGAACGCTACGCAGGGCAAAAGCGATTCTCGTCCTCCGTGCTTGCTTTTTCTCAGAAAGAGCCGTGGTGTGCGTTTTCGCCGGAAAACGCGTTTTCGGCCGAAAACGTGTACGTTTGCACTTCCCGGCCACAGGGAAGCTGCTAGCCGGGAATTCTCTGCCTGGTTCTACCCGCTGCCCGGAACGCTACGCAGGGCAAAAGCGATTCTCGTCCTCCGTGCTTGCTTTTTCTCAGAAAGAGCCGTGGTGTGCGTTTTCGCCGGAAAACGCGTTTTCGGCCGAAAACGTGTACGTTTGCACTTCCCCGCCACAGGGAAGCTGCTAGCCGGGAATTCTCTGCCTGGTTCTACCCGCTGCCCGGAAGGCTACGCAGGGCAAAAGCGATTCTCGTCCTCCGTGCTTGCTTTTTCTCAGAAAGAGCCGTGGTGTGCGTTTTCGCCGGAAAACGCGTTTTCGGCCGAAAACGTGTACGTTTGCACTTCCCCGCCTCAGGGAAGCTGCTAGCCGGGAATTCTCTGCCTGGTTCTACCCGCTGCCCGGAACGCTACGCAGGGCAAAAGCGATTCTCGTCCTCCGTGCTTGCTTTTTCTCAGAAAGAGCCGTGGTGTGCGTTTTCGCCGGAAAACGCGTTTTCGGCCGAAAACGTGTACGTTTGCACTTCCCGGCCACAGGGAAGCTGCTAGCCTTGAATTCTCTGCCTGGTTCTACCCGCTGCCCGGAACGCTACGCAGGGCAAAAGCGATTCTCGTCCTCCGTGCTTGCTTTTTCTCAGAAAGAGCCGTGGTGTGCGTTTTCGCCGGAAAACGCGTTTTCGGCCGAAAACGTGAACGTTTGCACTTCCCCGCCACAGGGAAGCTGCTAGCCGGGAATTCTCTGCCTGGTTCTACCCGCTGCCCGGAACGCTACGCAGGGCAAAAGCGATTCTCGTCCTCCGTGCTTGCTTTTTCTCAGAAAGAGCCGTGGTGTGCGTTTTCGCCGGAAAACGCGTTTTCGGCCGAAAACGTGTACGTTTGCACTTCCCGGCCACAGGGAAACTGCTAGCCGGGAATTCTCTGCCTGGTTCTACCCGCTGCCCGGAACGCTACGCAGGGCAAAAGCGATTCTCGTCCTCCGTGCTTGCTTTTTCTCAGAAAGAGCCGTGGTGTGCTTTTTCGCCGAAAACGCGTTTTCGGCCGAAAACGTGTACGTTTGCACTTCCCCGCCTCAGGGAAGCTGCTAGCCGGGAATTCTCTGCCTGGTTCTACCCGCTGCCCGGAACGCTACGCAGGGCAAAAGCGATTCTCGTCCTCCGTGCTTGCTTTTTCTCAGAAAGAGCCGTGGTGTGCGTTTTCGCCGGAAAACGCGTTTTCGGCCGGAAACGTGTACGTTTGCACTTCCCCGCCACAGGGAAGCTGCTAGCCGGGTATTCTCTGCCTAGTTCTACGCGCTGCCCGGAACGCTACGCAGGGTAAAAGCGGTTCTCGTCCTCCGTGCTTACTTTTCTCAGAAAGAGCCGTTGTGTGCTTTTTCGCCGAAAACGCGTTTTTGGCCGAAAACGTGTACGTTTGCACTTCCCAGCCACAGGAAAGCTGCTAGCCGTGAATTCTCTGCCTGGTTCTACCCGCTGCCCGGAACGCTACGCAGGGCAAAAGCGATTCTCGTCCTCCGTGCTTGCTTTTTCTCAGAAAGAGCCGTGGTGTGCGTTTTCGGCAGAAAATGCGTTTTCGGCCGAAAACGTGTACGTTTGCACTTCCCCGCCACAGGGAAGCTGCTAGCCGGGAATTCTCTGCCTGGTTCTACCCGCTGCCCGGAACGCTACGCAGGGCAAAAGCGATTCTCGTCCTCCGTGCTTGCTTTTTCTCAGAAAGAGCCGTGATGTGCGTTTTCGCCGGAAAACGCGTTTTCGGCCGAAAACGTGTACGTTTGCACTTCCCCGCCACAGGGAAGCTGCTAGCCGGGAATTCTCTGCCTGGTTCTACCCGCTGCCCGGAACGCTACGCAGGGCAAAAGCGATTCTCGTCCTCCGTGCTTGCTTTTTCTCAGAAAGAGCCGTGGTGTGCGTTTTCGCCGGAAAACGCGTTTTCGGCCGAAAACGTGTACGTTTGCACTTCCCCGCCACAGGGAAGCTGCTAGCCGGGAATTCTCTGCCTGGTTCTACCCGCTGCCCGGAACGCTACGCAGGGCAAAAGCGATTCTCGTCCTCCGTGCTTGCTTTTTCTCAGAAAGAGCCGTGGTGTGCGTTTTCGCCAGAAAATGCGTTTTCGGCCGAAAACGTGTACGTTTGCACTTCCCCGCCACAGGGAAGCTGCTAGCCGGGAATTCTCTGCCTGGTTCTACCCGCTGCCCGGAACGCTACGCAGGGCAAAAGCGATTCTCGTCCTCCGTGCTTGCTTTTTCTCAGAAAGAGCCGTGGTGTGCGTTTTCGACGGAAAACGCGTTTTCGGCCGAAAACGTGTACGTTTGCACTTCCCCGCCACAGGGAAGCTGCTAGCCGGGAATTCTCTGCCTGGTTCTACCCGCTGCCCGGAACGATACGCAGGGCAAAAGCGATTCTCGTCCTCCGTGCTTGCTTTTTCTCAGAAAGAGCCGTGGTGTGCGTTTTCGCCGGAAAACGCGTTTTCGGCCGAAAACGTGTACGTTTGCACTTCCCCGCCACAGGGAAGCTGCTAGCCGGGAATTCTCTGCCTGGTTCTACCCGCTGCCCGGAACGCTACGCAGGGCAAAAGCGATTCTCGTCCTCCGTGCTTGCTTTTTCTCAGAAAGAGCCGTGGTGTGCGTTTTCGCCGGAAAACGTGTTTTCGGCCGAAAACGTGTACGTTTGCACTTCCCCGCCACAGGGAAGCTGCTAGGCGGGAATTCTCTGCCTGGTTCTACCCGCTGCCCGGAACGCTACGCAGGGCAAAAGCGATTCTCGTCCTCCGTGCTTGCTTTTTCTCAGAAAGAGCCGTAGTATGCTTTTTCGCCGAAAACGCGTTTTCGGCCGAAAACGTGTACGTTTGCACTTCCCAGCCACAGGAAAGCTGCTAGCCGGGAATTCTCTGCCTGGTTCTACCCGCTGCCCGGAACGCTAGGCAGGGCAAAAGCGATTCTCGTCCTCCGTGCTTGCTTTTTCTCAGAAAGAGCCGTGGTGTGCGTTTTCGCCGGAAAACGCGTTTTCGGCCGAAAACGTGTACGTTTGCACTTCCCGGCCACAGGGAAGCTGCTAGCCGGGAATTCTCTGCCTGGTTCTACCCGCTGCCCGGAACGCTACGCAGGGCAAAAGCGATTCTCGTCCTCCGTGCTTGCTTTATCTCAGAAAGAGCCGTGGTGTGCTTTTTCGCCGAAAACGCCTTATCGGCCGAAAACATGTACGTTTGCACTTCCCCGCCACAGGGAAGCTGCTAGCCGGGAATTCTCTGCCTGGTTCTACCCGCTGCCCGGAACGCTACGCAGGGCAAAAGCGATTCTCGTCCTCCGTGCTTGCTTTTTCTCAGAAAGAGCCGTGGTGTGCGTTTTCGCCGGAAAACGCGTTTTCGGCCGAAAACGTGTACGTTTGCACTTCCCCGCCACAGGGAAGCTGCTAGCCGGGAATTCTCTGCCTGGTTCCACCCGCTGCCCGGAACGCTACGCAGGGCAAAAGCGATTCTCGTCCTCCGTGCTTGCTTTTTCTCAGAAAGAGCCGTGGTGTGCGTTTTCACCGGAAAACGCGTTTTCGGCCGAAAACATGTACGTTTGCAGTTCCCCACCACAGGGAAGCTGCTATCCGGGAATTCTCTGCCTGGTTCTACCCGCTGCCCGGAACGCTACGCAGGGCAAAAGCGATTCTCGTCCTCCGTGCTTGCTTTTTCTCAGAAAGAGCCGTGGTGTGCGTTTTCGCCGGAAAACGCGTTTTCGGCCGAAAACGTGTACGTTTGCACTTCCCCGCCACAGGGAAGCTGCTAGCCGGGAATTCTCTGCCTGGTTCTACCCGCTGCCCGGAACGCTACGCAGGGCAAAAGCGATTCTCGTCCTCCGTGCTTGCTTTTTCTCAGAAAGAGCCGTGGTGTGCGTTTTCGCCGGAAAACGCGTTTTCGGCCGAAAACGTGTACGTTTGCACTTCCCCGCCACAGGGAAGCTGCTAGCCGGGAATTCTCTGCCTGGTTCTACCCGCTGCCCGGAACGCTACGCAGGGCAAAAGCGATTCTCGTCCTCCGTGCTTGCTTTTTCTCAGAAAGAGCCGTGGTGTGCGTTTTCGCCGGAAAACGCGTTTTTGGCCGAAAACGTGTACGTTTGCACTTCCCCGCCACAGGGAAGCTGCTAGCCGGGAATTCTCTGCCTGGTTCTACCAGCTGCCCGGAACGCTACGCAGGGCAAAAGCGATTCTCGTCCTCCGTGCTTGCTTTTTCTCAGAAAGAGCCGTAGTATGCTTTTTCGCCGAAAACGCGTTTTTGGCCGAAAACGTGTACGTTTGCACTTCCCAGCCACAGGAAAGCTGCTAGCCGGGAATTCTCTGCCTGGTTCTACCCGCTGCCCGGAACGCTACGCAGGGCAAAAGCGATTCTCGTCCTCCGTGCTTGCTTTTTCTCAGAAAGAGCCGTGGTGTGCGTTTTCGCCGGAAAACGCGTTTTCGGCCGAAAACGTGTACGTTTGCACTTCCCCGCCACAGGGAAGCTGCTAGCCGGGTATTCTCTGCCTAGTTCTACCCGCTGCCCGGAACGCTACGCAGGGTAAAAGCGATTCTCGTCCTCCGTGCTTGCTTTTTCTCAGAAAGAGCCGTGGTGTGCGTTTTCGCCGGAAAACGCGTTTTCGGCCGAAAACGTGTACGTTTGCACTTCCCGGCCACAGGGAAGGTGCTAGCCGGGAATTCTCTGCCTGGTTCTACCAGCTGCCCGGAACGCTACGCAGGGCAAAAGCGATTCTCGTCCTCCGTGCTTGCTTTTTCTCAGAAAGAGCCGTAGTATGCTTTTTCGCCGAAAACGCGTTTTTGGCCGAAAACGTGTACGTTTGCACTTCCCAGCCACAGGAAAGCTGCTAGCCGGGAATTCTCTGCCTGGTTCTACCCGCTGCCCGGAACGCTACGCAGGGCAAAAGCGATTCTCGTCCTCCGTGCTTGCTTTTTCTCAGAAAGAGCCGTGGTGTGCGTTTTCGCCGGAAAACGCGTTTTCGGCCGAAAACGTGTACGTTTGCACTTCCCCGCCACAGGGAAGCTGCTAGCCGGGTATTCTCTGCCTGGTTCTACCCGCTGCCCGGAACGCTACGCAGGGTAAAAGCGGTTCTCGTCCTCCGTGCTTGCTTTTTCTCAGAAAGAGCCGTGGTGTGCGTTTTCGCCGGAAAACGCGTTTTCGGCCGAAAACGTGTACGTTTGCACTTCCCAGCCACAGGGAAGCTGCTAGCCGGGAATTCTCTGCCTGGTTCTACCCGCTGCCCGGAACGCTACGCAGAGCAAAAGCGATTCTCGTCCTCCGTGCTTACTTTTCTCAGAAAGAGCCGTTGTGTGCTTTTTCGCCGAAAACGCGTTTTTGGCCGAAAACGTGTACGTTTGCACTTCCCAGCCACAGGAAAGCTGCTAGCCGTGAATTCTCTGCCTGGTTCTACCCGCTGCCCGGAACGCTACGCAGGGCAAAAGCGATTCTCGTCCTCCGTGCTTGCTTTTCCTCAGAAAGAGCCGTGGTGTGCTTTTTCGCCGGAAAACGCGTTTTCGGCCGAAAACGCGTACGTTTGCACTTCCCCGCCACAGGGAAGCTGCTAGCCGGGAATTCTCTGCCTGGTTCTACCCGCTGCCCGGAACGCTACGCAGGGCAAAAGCGATTCTCGTCCTCCGTGCTTGCTTTTTCTCAGAAAGAGCCGTGGTGTGCGTTTTCCCCGGAAAACGCGTTTTCGGCCGAAAACGTGTACGTTTGCACTTCCCCGCCACAGGGAAGCTGCTAGCCGGGAATTCTCTGCCTGGTTCTACCAGCTGCCCGGAACGCTACGCAGGGCAAAAGCGATTCTCGTCCTCCGTGCTTGCTTTTTCTCAGAAATAGCCGTGGTGTGCTTTTTCGCCGAAAACGCCTTATCGGCCGAAAACATGTACGTTTGCACTTCCCCGCCACAGGGAAGCTGCTAGCCGGGAATTCTCTGCCTGGTTCTACCAGCTGCCCGGAACGCTACGCAGGGCAAAAGCGATTCTCGTCCTCCGTGCTTGCTTTTTCTCAGAAAGAGCCGTGGTGTGCGTTTTCGCCGGAAAACGCGTTTTCGGCCGAAAACGTGTACGTTTGCACTTCCCCGCCACAGGGAAGCTGCTAGCCGGGAATTCTCTGCCTGGTTCTACCCGCTGCCCGGAACGCTACGCAGGGCAAAAGCGATTCTCGTCCTCCGTGCTTGCTTTTTCTCAGAAAGAGCCGTGGTGTGCGTTTTCGCCGGAAAACGCGTTTTCGGCCGAAAACGTGTACGTTTGCACTTCCCCGCCACAGGGAAGGTGGTAGCCGGGAATTCTCTGCCTGGTTCCACCCGCTGCCCGGAACACTACGCAGGGCAAAAGCGATTCTCGTCCTCCGTGCTTGCTTTTTCTCAGAAAGAGCCGTGGTGTGCTTTTTCGCCGGAAAACGCGTTTTCGGCCGAAAACGCGTACGTTTGCACTTCCCCGCCACAGGGAAGCTGCTAGCCGGGAATTCTCTGCCTGGTTCTACCCGCTGCCCGGAACGCTACGCAGGGCAAAAGCGATTCTCGTCCTCCGTGCTTGCTTTTTCTCAGAAAGAGCCGTGGTGTGCGTTTTCGCCGGAAACGCGTTTTTGGCAGAAAACGTGTACGTTTGCACTTCCCAGCCACAGGGAAGCTGCTAGCCGGGAATTCTCTGCCTGGTTCTACCCGCTGCGCGGAACGCTACGCAGGGCAAAAGCGATTCTCGTCCTCCGTGCTTGCTTTTTCTCAGAAAGAGCCGTGGTGTGCTTTTTCGCCGGAAAACGCGTTTTCGGCCGAAAACGTGTACGTTTGCACTTCCCCGGCACAGGGAAGCTGCTAGCCGTGAATTCTCTGCCTGGTTCGACCCGCTGCCCGGAACGCTACGCAGGGCTAAAGCGATTCTCGTCCTCCGTGCTTGCTTTTTCTCAGCAAGAGCCGTGGTGTGCTTTTTCGCCATAAACGCGTTTTTGGACGAAAACGTGTACGTTTGCACTTCCCAGCCACAGGGAAGCTGCTAGCCGGGAATTCTCTGCCTGGTTCTACCCGCTGCCCGTTACGCTACGCAGGGCAAAAGCGATTCTCGTCCTCCGTTCTTGCTTTTTCTCAGAAAGAGCCGTGGTGTGCTTTTTCGCCGGAAAACCCGTTTTCGGCCGTAAACGCGTACCTTTGCACTTCCCCGCCACAGGGAAGCTGCTAGCCGGGAATTCTCTGCCTGGTTCTACCCGCTGCCCGGAACGCTAGGCAGGGCAAAAGCGATTCTCGTCCTCCGTGCTTGCTTTTTCTCAGAAAGAGCCGTGGTGTGCGTTTTCGCCGGAAAACGCGTTTTCGGCCGAAAACGTGTACGTTTGCACTTCCCCGCCACAGGGAAGCTGCTAGCCGGGAATTCTCTGCCTGGTTCTACCCGCTGCCCGGAACGCTACGCAGGGCAAAAGCGATTCTCGTCCTCCGTGCTTGCTTTTTCTCAGAAAGAGCCGTGGTGTGCGTTTTCGCCGGAAAACGCGTTTTCGGCCGAAAACGTGTACGTTTGCACTTCCCCGCCACAGGGAAGCTGCTAGCCGGGAATTCTCTGCCTGGTTCTACCCGCTGCCCGGAACGCTACGCAGGGCAAAAGCGATTCTCGTCCTCCGTGCTTGCTTTTTCTCAGAAAGCGCCGTGGTGTGCGTTTTCGCCGGAAAACGCGTTTTCGGCCGAAAACGTGTACGTGTGAACTTCCCCGCCACCGGGAAGCTGCTAGCCGGGAATTCTCTGCCTGGTTCTACCCGCTGCCCGGAACGCTACGCAGGGCAAAAGCGATTCTCGTCCTCCGTGCTTGCTTTTTCTCAGAAAGAGCCGTGGTGTGCGTTTTCGCCGGAAAACGCGTTTTCGGCCGAAAACGTGTACGTTTGCACTTCCCCGCCACAGGGAAGCTGCTAGCCGGGTATTCTCTGCCTAGTTCTACCCGCTGCCCGGAACGCTACGCAGGGTAAAAGCGGTTCTCGTCCTCCGTGCTTGCTTTTTCTCAGAAAGAGCCGTGGTGTGCGTTTTCGCCGGAAAACGCGTTTTCGGCCGAAAACGTGTACGTTTGCACTTCCCAGCCACAGGGAAGCTGCTAGCCGGGAATTCTCTGCCTGGTTCTACCCGCTGCCCGGAACGCTACGCAGAGCAAAAGCGATTCTCGTCCTCCGTGCTTACTTTTCTCAGAAAGAGCCGTTGTGTGCTTTTTCGCCGAAAACGCGTTTTTGGCCGAAAACGTGTACGTTTGCACTTCCCAGCCACAGGAAAGCTGCTAGCCGGGAATTCTCTGCCTGGTTCTACCCGCTGCCCGGAACGCTACGCAGGGCAAAAGCGATTCTCGTCCTCCGTGCTTGCTTTTTCTCAGAAAGAGCCGTGGTGTGCTTTTTCGCCGGAAAACGCGTTTTCGGCCGAAAACGCGTACGTTTGCACTTCCCCGCCACAGGGAAGCTGCTAGCCGGGAATTCTCTGCCTGGTTCTACCCGCTGCCCGGAACGCTACGCAGGGCAAAAGCGATTCTCGTCCTCCGTGCTTGCTTTTTCTCAGAAAGAGCCGTGGTGTGCGTTTTCCCCGGAAAACGCGTTTTCGGCCGAAAACGTGTACGTTTGCACTTCCCGGCCACAGGGAAGCTGCTAGCCGGGAATTCTCTGCCTGGTTCTACCAGCTGCCCGGAACGCTACGCAGGGCAAAAGCGATTCTCGTCCTCCGTGCTTGCTTTTTCTCAGAAAGAGCCGTGGTGTGCTTTTTCGCCGAAAACGCCTTATCGGCCGAAAACATGTACGTTTGCATTTCCCCGCCACAGGGAAGCTGCTAGCCGGGAATTCTCTGCCTGGTTCTACCCGCTGCCCGGAACGCTACGCAGGGCAAAAGCGATTCTCGTCCTCCGTGCTTGCTTTTCCTCAGAAAGAGCCGTGGTGTGCGTTTTCGCCGGAAAACGCGTTTTCGGCCGAAAACGTGTACGTTTGCACTTCCCCGCCACAGGGAAGCTGCTAGCCGGGAATTCTCTGCCTGGTTCTACCCGCTGCGCGGAACGCTACGCAGGGCAAAAGCGATTCTCGTCCTCCGTGCTTGCTTTTTCTCAGAAAGAGCCGTGGTGTGCTTTTTCGCCGGAAAACGCGTTTTCGGCCGAAAACGTGTACGTTTGCACTTCCCAGCCACAGGGAAGCTGCTAGCCGGGAATTCTCTGCCTGGTTCTACCCGCTGCGCGGAACGCTACGCAGGGCAAAAGCGATTCTCGTCCTCCGTGCTTGCTTTTTCTCAGAAAGAGCCGTGGTGTGCTTTTTCGCCGGAAAACGCGTTTTCGGCCGAAAACGTGTACGTTTGCACTTCCCCGGCACAGGGAAGCTGCTAGCCGTGAATTCTCTGCCTGGTTCGACCCGCTGCCCGGAACGCTACGCAGGGCTAAAGCGATTCTCGTCCTCCGTGCTTGCTTTTTCTCAGCAAGAGCCGTGGTGTGCTTTTTCGCCATAAACGCGTTTTTGGACGAAAACGTGTACGTTTGCACTTCCCAGCCACAGGGAAGCTGCTAGCCGGGAATTCTCTGCCTGGTTCTACCCGCTGCCCGTTACGCTACGCAGGGCAAAAGCGATTCTCGTCCTCCGTTCTTGCTTTTTCTCAGAAAGAGCCGTGGTGTGCTTTTTCGCCGGAAAACGCGTTTTCGGCCGTAAACGCGTACCTTTGCACTTCCCCGCCACAGGGAAGCTGCTAGCCGGGAATTCTCTGCCTGGTTCTACCCGCTGCCCGGAATGCTACGCAGGGCAAAAGCGATTCTCGTCCTCCGTGCTTGCTTTTTCTCAGAAAGAGCCGTGGTGTGCGTTTTCGCCGGAAAACGCGTTTTCGGCCGAAAACGTGTACGTTTGCACTTCCCCGCCACAGGGAAGCTGCTAGCCGGGAATTCTCTGCCTGGTTCTACCCGCTGCCCGGAACGCTACGCAGGGCAAAAGCGATTCTCGTCCTCCGTGCTTGCTTTTTCTCAGAAAGAGCCGTGGTGTGCGTTTTCGCCGGAAAACGCGTTTTCGGCCGAAAACGTGTACGTTTGCACTTCCCCGCCACAGGGAAGCTGCTAGCCGGGAATTCTCTGCCTGGTTCTACCCGCTGCCCGGAACGCTACGCAGGGCAAAAGCGATTCTCGTCCTCCGTGCTTGCTTTTTCTCAGAAAGAGCCGTGGTGTGCGTTTTCGCCGGAAAACGCGTTTTCGGCCGAAAACGTGTACGTGTGCACTTCCCCGCCACAGGGAAGCTGCTAGCCGGGAATTCTCTGCCTGGTTCTACCCGCTGCCCGGAACGCTATGCAGGGCAAAAGCGATTCTCGTCCTCCGTGCTTGCTTTTTCTCAGAAAGAGCCGTGGTGTGCTTTTTCGCCGGAAAACGCGTTTTCGGCCGAAAACGTGTACGTTTGCACTTCCCCGCCACAGGGAAGCTGCTACCCGGGAATTCTCTGCCTGGTTCTACCCGCTGCCCGGAACGCTACGCAGGGCAAAAGCGATTCTCGTCCTCCGTGCTTGCTTTTTCTCAGAAAGAGCCGTGGTGTGCGTTTTCGCCGGAAAACGCGTTTTCGGCCGAAAACGTGTACGTTTGCACTTCCCCGCCACAGGGAAGCTGCTAGCCGGGAATTCTCTGCCTGGTTCTACCCGCTGCCCGGAACGCTACGCAGGGCAAAAGCGATTCTCGTCCTCCGTGCTTGCTTTTTCTCAGCAAGAGCCGTGGTGTGCTTTTTCGCCATAAACGCGTTTTTGGACGAAAACGTGTACGTTTGCACTTCCCAGCCACAGGGAAGGTGCTAGCCGTGAATTCTCTGCCTGGTTCTACCTGCTGCCCGGAACGCTACGCAGGGCAAAAGCGGTTCTCGTCCTCCGTGCTTGCTTTTTCTCAGAAAGAGCCGTGGTGTGCGTTTTCGCCGGAAAACGCGTTTTCGGCAGAAAACGTGTACGTTTGCACTTCCCGGCCACAGGGAAGCTGCTAGCCGGGAATTCTCTGCCTGGTTCTACCCGCTGCCCGGAACGCTACGCAGGGGAAAAGCGATTCTCGTCCTCCGTGCTTGCTTTTTCTCAGAAAGAGCCGTGGTGTGCGTTTTCGCCGGAAAACGCGTTTTCGGCCGAAAACGTGTACGTTTGCACTTCCCCGCCACAGGGAAGGTGCTAGCCGTGAATTCTCTGCCTGGTTCTACCCGCTGCCCGGAACGCTACGCAGGGCAAAAGCGATTCTCGTCCTCCGTGCTTGCTTTTTCTCAGAAAGAGCCGTGGTGTGCTTTTTCGCCGAAAACGTGTACGTTTGCACTTCCTCGCCACAGGGAAGCTGCTAGCCGGGAATTCTCTGCCTGGTTCTACCCGCTGCCCGGAACGCTACGCAGGGCAAAAGCGATTCTCGTCCTCCGTGCTTGCTTTTTCTCAGAAAGAGCCGTGGTGTGCGTTTTCGCCGGAAAACGCGTTTTCGGCCGAAAACGTGTACGTTTGCACTTCCCGGCCACAGGGAAGCTGCTAGCCGGGAATTCTCTGCCTGGTTCTACCCGCTGCCCGGAACGCTACGCAGGGCAAAAGCGATTCTCGTCCTCCGTGCTTGCTTTTTCTCAGAAAGAGCCGTGGTGTGCGTTTTCGCCGGAAAACGCGTTTTCGGCCGAAAACGTGTACGTTTGCACTTCCCGGCCACAGGGAAGCTGCTAGCCGGGAATTCTCTGCCTGGTTCTACCCGCTGCCCGGAACGCTACGCAGGGCAAAAGCGATTCTCGTCCTCCGTGCTTGCTTTTTCTCAGCAAGAGCCGTGGTGTGCGTTTTCGCCGGAAAATGCGTTTTCGTCAGAAAACGTGTACGTTTGCACTTCCCCGCCACAGGGAAGCTGCTAGCCGGGAATTCTCTGCCTGGTTCTACCCGCTGCCCGGAACGCTACGCAGGGCAAAAGCGATTCTCGTCCTCCGTGCTTGCTTTTTCTCAGAAAGAGCCGTGGTGTGCGTTTTCGCCGAAAACCCGTTTTTTGGCCGAAAACGTGTACGTTTGCACTTCCCAGCCACAGGGAAGGTGCTAGCCGGGAATTCTCTGCCTGGTTCTACCCGCTGCCCGGAACGCTACGCAGGGCAAAAGCGATTCTCGTCCTCCGTGCTTGCTTTTTCTCAGAAAGAGCCGTGGTGTGCGTTTTCGCCGAAAACGCGTTTTCGGCCGAAAACGTGTACGTTTGCACTTCCCCGCCACAGGGAAGCTGCTAGCCGGGAATTCTCTGCCTGGTTCTACCCGCTGCCCGGAACGCTACGCAGGGCAAAAGCGATTCTCGTCCTCCGTGCTTGCTTTTTCTCAGAAAGAGCCGTGGTGTGCGTTTTCGCCGGAAAACGCGTTTTCGGCCGAAAACGTGTACGTGTGCACTTCCCCGCCACAGGGAAGCTGCTAGCCGGGAATTCTCTGCCTGGTTCTACCCGCTGCCCGGAACGCTATGCAGGGCAAAAGCGATTCTCGTCCTCCGTGCTTGCTTTTTCTCAGAAAGAGCCGTGGTGTGCTTTTTCGCCGGAAAACGCGTTTTCGGCCGAAAACGTGTACGTTTGCACTTCCCCGCCACAGGGAAGCTGCTACCCGGGAATTCTCTGCCTGGTTCTACCCGCTGCCCGGAACGCTACGCAGGGCAAAAGCGATTCTCGTCCTCCGTGCTTGCTTTTTCTCAGAAAGAGCCGTGGTGTGCGTTTTCGCCGGAAAACGCGTTTTCGGCCGAAAACGTGTACGTTTGCACTTCCCCGCCACAGGGAAGCTGCTAGCCGGGAATTCTCTGCCTGGTTCTACCCGCTGCCCGGAACGCTACGCAGGGCAAAAGCGATTCTCGTCCTCCGTGCTTGCTTTTTCTCAGCAAGAGCCGTGGTGTGCTTTTTCGCCATAAACGCGTTTTTGGACGAAAACGTGTACGTTTGCACTTCCCAGCCACAGGGAAGGTGCTAGCCGTGAATTCTCTGCCTGGTTCTACCTGCTGCCCGGAACGCTACGCAGGGCAAAAGCGGTTCTCGTCCTCCGTGCTTGCTTTTTCTCAGAAAGAGCCGTGGTGTGCGTTTTCGCCGGAAAACGCGTTTTCGGCCGAAAACGTGTACGTTTGCACTTCCCCGCCACAGGGAAGGTGCTAGCCGTGAATTCTCTGCCTGGTTCTACCCGCTGCCCGGAACGCTACGCAGGGCAAAAGCGATTCTCGTCCTCCGTGCTTGCTTTTTCTCAGCAAGAGCCGTGGTGTGCTTTTTCGCCGAAAACGTGTACGTTTGCACTTCCCGGCCACAGGGAAGCTGCTAGCCGGGAATTCTCTGCCTGGTTCTACCCGCTGCCCGGAACGCTACGCAGGGCAAAAGCGATTCTCGTCCTCCGTGCTTGCTTTTTCTCAGAAAGAGCCGTGGTGTGCGTTTTCGCCGGAAAACGCGTTTTCGGCCGAAAACGTGTACGTTTGCACTTCCCGGCCACAGGGAAGCTGCTAGCCGGGAATTCTCTGCCTGGTTCTACCCGCTGCCCGGAACGCTACGCAGGGCAAAAGCGATTCTCGTCCTCCGTGCTTGCTTTTTCTCAGCAAGAGCCGTGGTGTGCGTTTTCGCCGGAAAATGCGTTTTCGGCCGAAAACGTTTACGTTTGCACTTCCCCGCCACAGGGAAGCTGCTAGCCGGGAATTCTCTGCCTGGTTCTACCCGCTGCCCGGAACGCTACGCAGGGCAAAAGCGATTCTCGTCCTCCGTGCTTGCTTTTTCTCAGAAAGAGCCGTGGTGTGCGTTTTCGCCGAAAACCCGTTTTTTGGCCGAAAACGTGTACGTTTGCACTTCCCAGCCACAGGGAAGCTGCTAGCCGGGAATTCTCTGCCTGGTTCTACCCGCTGCCCGGAACGCTAGGCAGGGCAAAAGCGATTCTCGTCCTCCGTGCTTGCTTTTTCTCAGAAAGAGCCGTGGTGTGCGTTTTCGCCGAAAACGCGTTTTCGGCCGAAAACGTGTACGTTTGCACTTCCCCACCACAGGGAATCTGCTAGCCGGGAATTCTCTGCATTGTTCTACCCGCTGCCCGGAACGCTACGCAGGGCAAAAGCGATTCTCGTCCTCCTTGCTTGCTTTTTCTTAGAAAGAGCCGTGGTGTGCGTTTTCGCCGGAAAACGCGTTTTTGGCCGAAAACGTGTACGTTTGCACTTCCCCGCCACAGGGAAGCTGCTAGCCGGGAATTCTCTGCCTGGTTCTACGCGCTGCCCGGAACGCTACGCAGGGCAAAAGCGATTCTCGTCCTCCGTGCTTGCTTTTTCTCAGAAAGAGCAGTGGTGTGCGTTTTCGCCGGAAAACGCGTTTTCGGCCGAAAACGTGTACGTTTGCACTTCCCCGCCACAGGGAAGCTGCTAGCCGGGAATTCTCTGCCTGGTTCTACCCGCTGCCCGGAACGCTACGCAGGGCAAAAGCGATTCTCGTCCTCCGTGCTTGCTTTTTCTCAGAAAGAGCCGTGGTGTGTGTTTTCGCCGGAAAACGCGTTTTCGGCCGAAAACGTGTACGTTTGCACTTCCCCGCCACAGGGAAGCTGCTAGCCGGGAATTCTCTGCCTGGTTCTACCCGCTGCCCGGAACGCTACGCAGGGCAAAAGCGATTCTCGTCCTCCGTGCTTGCTTTTTCTCAGAAAGAGCCGTGGTGTGTGTTTTCGCCGGAAAACGCGTTTTCGGCCGAAAACGTGTACGTTTGCACTTCCCCGCCACAGGGAAGCTGCTAGCCGGGAATTCTCTGCCTGGTTCTACCCGCTGCCCGGAACGCTAGGCAGGGCAAAAGCGATTCTCGTCCTCCGTGCTTGCTTTTTCTCAGAAAGAGCCGTGGTGTGCGTTTTCCCTGGAAAACGCGTTTTCGGCCGAAAACGTGTACGTTTGCACTTCCCCGCCACAGGGAAGCTGCTAGCCGGGAATTCTCTGCCTGGTTCTACCCGCTGCCCGGAACGCTACGCAGGGCAAAAGCGATTCTCGTCCTCCGTGCTTGCTTTTTCTCAGAAAGAGCCGTGGTGTGCGTTTTCGCCGGAAAACGCGTTTTCGGCCGAAAACGTGTACGTTTGCACTTCCCCGCCACAGGGAAGCTGCTAGCCGGGAATTCTCTGACTGGTTCTACCCGCTGCCCGGAACGCTACGCAGGGCAAAAGCGATTCTCGTCCTCCGTGCTTGCTTTTTCTCAGAAAGAGCCGTGGTGTGCGTTTTCGCCGGAAAACGCGTTTTCGGCCGAAAACGTGTACGTTTGCACTTCCCGGCCACAGGGAAGCTGCTAGCCGGGAATTCTCTGCCTGGTTCTACCCGCTGCCCGGAACGCTACGCAGGGCAAAAGCGATTCTCGTCCTCCGTGCTTGCTTTTTCTCAGAAAGAGCCGTGGTGTGCGTTTTCGCCGGAAAACGCGTTTTCGGCCGAAAACGTGTACGTTTGCACTTCCCCGCCACAGGGAAGCTGCTAGCCGGGAATTCTCTGCCTGGTTCTACCCGCTGCCCGGAACGCTACGCAGGGCAAAAGCGATTCTCGTCCTCCGTGCTTGCTTTTTCTCAGAAAGAGCCGTGGTGTGCGTTTTCGCCGGAAAACGCGTTTTCGGACGAAAACGTGTACGTTTGCACTTCCCCGCCACAGGGAAGCTGCTAGCCGGGAATTCTCTGCCTGGTTCTACCCGCTGCCCGGAACGCTACGCAGGGCAAAAGCGATTCTCGTCCTCCGTGCTTGCTTTTTCTCAGAAAGTGCCGTGGTGTGCGTTTTCGCCGGAAAATGCGTTTTCGGCCGAAAACGTGTACGTTTGCACTTCCCCGCCACAGGGAAGCTGCTAGCCGGGAATTCTCTGCCTGGTTCTACCCGCTGCCCGGAACGCTACGCAGGGCAAAAGCGATTCTCGTCCTCCGTGCTTGCTTTTTCTCAGAAAGAGCCGTGGTGTGCGTTTTCCCCGAAAACGCGTTTTTTGGCCGAAAACGTGTACGTTTGCACTTCCCAGCCACAGGGAAGCTGCTAGCCGGGAATTCTCTGCCTGGTTCTACCCGCTGCCCGGAACGCTACGCAGGGCAAAAGCGATTCTCGTCCTCCGTGCTTGCTTTTTCTCAGAAAGAGCCGTGCTGTGCGTTTTCCCCGGAAAACGCGTTTTCGGCCGAAAACGTGTACGTTTGCACTTCCCCGCCACAGGGAAGCTGCTAGCCGGGAATTCTCTGCCTGGTTCTACCCGCTGCCCGGAACGCTACGCAGGGCAAAAGCGATTCTCGTCCTCCGTGCTTGCTTTTTCTCAGAAAGAGCCGTGGTGTGCGTTTTCGCCGAAAACACGTTTTTGGCAGAAAACGTGTACGTTTGCACTTCCCAGCCACAGGGAAGCTGCTAGCCGTGAATTCTCTGCCTGGTTCTACCCGCTGCCCGGAACGCTACGCAGGGCAAAAGCGATTCTCGTCCTCCGTGCTTGCTTTTTCTCAGAAAGAGCCGTTGTGTGCTTTTTCGCTGAAAACGCGTTTTTGGCCGAAAACGTGTACGTTTGCACTTCCCAGCCACAGGAAAGCTGCTAGCCGGGAATTCTCTGCCTGGTTCTACCCGCTGCCCGGAACGCTACGCAGGGCAAAAGCGATTCTCGTCCTCCGTGCTTGCTTTTTCTCAGAAAGAGCCGTGGTGTGCGTTTTCGCCGGAAAACGCGTTTTCGGCCGAAAACGTGTACGTTTGCACTTCCCCGCCACAGGGAAGCTGCTAGCCGGGAATTCTCTGCCTGGTTTTACCCGCTGCCCGGTACGCTACGCAGGGCAAAAGCGATTCTCGTCCTCCGTGCTTGCTTTTTCTCAGAAAGAGCCGTGGTGTGCGTTTTCGCCGGAAAACGCGTTTTCGGCCGAAAACGTGTACGTTTGCACTTCCCCGCCACAGGGAAGCTGCTAGCCGGGAATTCTCTGCCTGGTTCTACCCGCTGCCCGGAACGCTACGCAGGGCAAAAGCGATTCTCGTCCTCCGTGCTTGCTTTTTCTCAGAAAGAGCCGTGGTGTGCGTTTTCGCCGGAAAACGCGTTTTCGGCCGAAAACGTGTACGTTTGCACTTCCCCGCCACAGGGAAGCTGCTAGCCGGGAATTCTCTGCCTGGTTCTACCCGCTGCCCGGAACGCTACGCAGGGCAAAAGCGATTCTCGTCCTCCGTGCTTGCTTTTTCTCAGAAAGAGCCGTGGTGTGCGTTTTCGCCGGAAAACGCGTTTTTGGCGGAAAACGTGTACGTTTGCACTTCCCAGCCACAGGGAAGGTGCTAGCCGGGAATTCTCTGCCTGGTTCTACCCGGTGCCCGGAACGCTACGCAGGGCAAAAGCGATTCTCGTCCTCCGTGCTTGCTTTTTCTCAGAAAGAGCCGTGGTGTGCTTTTTCGCCGAAAACGCGTTTTTGGCAGAAAACGTGTACGTTTGCACTTCCCAGCCACAGGGAAGCTGCTAGCCGGGAATTCTCTGCCTGGTTCTACCCGCTGCCCGGAACGCTACGCAGGGCAAAAGCGATTCTCCTCCTCCGTGCTTGCTTTTTCTCAGAAAGAGCCGTTGTGTGCTCTTTCGCCGAAAACGCGTTTTTGGCCGAAAACGTGTACGTTTGCACTTCCCAGCCACAGGAAAGCTGCTAGCCGGGAATTCTCTGCCTGGTTCTACCCGCTGCCCGGAACGCTAGGCAGGGCAAAAGCGATTCTCGTCCTCCGTGCTTGCTTTTTCTCAGAAAGAGCCGTGGTGTGCGTTTTCGCCGGAAAACGCGTTTTCGGCCGAAAACGTGTACGTTTGCACTTCCCCGCCACAGGGAAGCTGCTAGCCGGGAATTCTCTGCCTGGTTCTACCCGCTGCCCGGAACGCTAGGCAGGGCAAAAGCGATTCTCGTCCTCTGTGCTTGCTTTTTCTCAGAAAGAGCCGTGGTGTGCGTTTTCGCCGGAAAACGCGTTTTCGGCCGAAAACGTGTACGTTTGCACTTCCCCGCCACAGGGAAGCTGCTAGCCGGGAATTCTCTGCCTGGTTCTACCCGCTGCCCGGAACGCTACGCAGGGCAAAAGCGGTTCTCGTCCTCCGTGCTTGGTTTTTCTCAGAAAGAGCCGTGGTGTGCGTTTTCGCCGGAAAACGCGTTTTCAGCCGAAAACTTGTACGTTTGCACTTCCCCGCCACAGGGAAGCTGCTAGCCGGGAATTCTCTGCCTGGTTCTACCCGCTGCCCGGAACGCTACGCAGAGCAAAAGCGATTCTCGTCCTCCGTGCTTGCTTTTTCTCAGAAAGAGCCGTGGTGTACGTTTTCGCTGGAAAACGCGTTTTCGGCCGAAAACGTGTACGTTTGCACTTCCCCGCCACAGGGAAGCGGCTAGCCGGGAATTCTCTGCCTGGTTCTACCCGCTGCCCGGAACGCTACGCAGGGCAAAAGCGATTCTCGTCCTCCGTGCTTGCTTTTTCTCAGAAAGAGCCGTGGTGTGCGTTTTCGCCGGAAAACGCGTTTTCGGCCGAAAACGTGTACGTTTGCACTTCCCAGCCACAGGGAAGCTGCTAGCCGTGAATTCTCTGCCTGGTTCTACCCGCTGCCCGGAACGCTACGCAGGGCAAAAGCGATTCTCGTCCTCCGTGCTTGCTTTTTCTCAGAAAGAGCCGTGCTGTGCGTTTTCGCCGAAAACGCGTTTTTGGCAGAAAACGTGTACGTTTGCACTTCCCAGCCACAGGGAAGCTGCTAGCCTGGAATTCTCTGCCTGGTTCTACCCGCTGCCCGGAACGCTACGCAGGGCAAAAGCGATTCTCGTCCTCCGTGCTTGCTTTTTCTCAGAAAGAGCCGTGGTGTGCGTTTTCGCCGGAAAACGCGTTTTCGGCCGAAAACGTGTACGTTTGCACTTCCCAGCCACAGGGAAGCTGCTAGCCGGGAATTCTCTGCCTGGTTCTACCCGCTGCCCGTTACGCTACGCAGGGCAAAAGCGATTCTCCTCCTCCGTGCTTGCTTTTTCTCAGAAAGAGCCGTTGTGTGCTCTTTCGCCGAAAACGCGTTTTTGGCCGAAAACGTGTACGTTTGCACTTCCCAGCCACAGGAAAGCTGCTAGCCGGGAATTCTCTGCCTGGTTCTACCCGCTGCCCGGAACGATACGCAGGGCAAAAGCGATTCTCGTCCTCCGTGCTTGCTTTTTCTCAGAAAGAGCCGTGGTGTGCGTTTTCGCCGGAAAACGCGTTTTCGGCCGAAAACGTGTACGTTTGCACTTCCCCGCCACAGGGAAGCTGCTAGCCGGGAATTCTCTGCCTGGTTCTACCCGCTGCCCGGAACGCTACGCAGGGCAAAAGCGATTCTCGTCCTCCGTGCTTGCTTTTTCTCAGAAAGAGCCGTGGTGTGCGTTTTCGCCGGAAAACGTGTTTTCGGCCGAAAACGTGTACGTTTGCACTTCCCCGCCACAGGGAAGCTGCTAGGCGGGAATTCTCTGCCTGGTTCTACCCGCTGCCCGGAACGCTACGCAGGGCAAAAGCGATTCTCGTCCTCCGTGCTTGCTTTTTCTCAGAAAGAGCCGTAGTATGCTTTTTCGCCGAAAACGCGTTTTCGGCCGAAAACGTGTACGTTTGCACTTCCCAGCCACAGGAAAGCTGCTAGCCGGGAATTCTCTGCCTGGTTCTACCCGCTGCCCGGAACGCTACGCAGGGCAAAAGCGATTCTCGTCCTCCGTGCTTGCTTTTTCTCAGAAAGAGCCGTGGTGTGCGTTTTCCCCGGAAAACGCGTTTTTGCCGAAAACGTGTACGTTTGCACTTCCCCGCCACAGGGAAGCTGCTAGCCGGGAATTCTCTGCCTGGTTCTACCCGCTGCCCGGAACGCTACGCAGAGCAAAAGCGATTCTCGTCCTCCGTGCTTGCTTTTTCTCAGAAAGAGACGTGGAGTGCGTTTTCGCCGGAAAACGCGTTTTCGGCCGAAAACGTGTACGTTTGCACTTCCCCGCCACAGGGAAGGTGCTAGCCGGGAATTCTCTGCCTGGTTCTACCCGCTGCCCGGAACGCTACGCAGGGTAAAAGCGATTCTCGTCCTCCGTGCTTGCTTTTTCTCAGAAAGAGCCGTGGTGTGCCTTTTCGCCGAAAACGCGTTTTCGGCCGAAAACGTGTACGTTTGCACTTCCCCGCCACAGGGAAGCTGCTAGCCGGGAATTCTCTGCCTGGTTCTACCCGCTGCCCGGAACGCTACGCAGGGCAAAAGCGATTCTCGTCCTCCGTGCTTGCTTTTTCTCAGAAAGAGCCGTGGTGTGCGTTTTCGCCGGAAAACGCGTTTTCGGCCGAAAACGTGTACGTTTGCACTTCCCAGCCACAGGGAAGCTGCTAGCCGGGAATTCTCTGCCTGGTTCTACCCGCTGCCCGTTACGCTACGCAGGGCAAAAGCGATTCTCCTCCTCCGTGCTTGCTTTTTCTCAGAAAGAGCCGTTGTGTGCTCTTTCGCCGAAAACGCGTTTTTGGCCGAAAACGTGTACGTTTGCACTTCCCAGCCACAGGAAAGCTGCTAGCCGGGAATTCTCTGCCTGGTTCTACCCGCTGCCCGGAACGCTAGGCAGGGCAAAAGCGATTCTCGTCCTCCGTGCTTGCTTTTTCTCAGAAAGAGCCGTGGTGTGCGTTTTCGCCGGAAAACGCGTTTTCGGCCGAAAACGTGTACGTTTGCACTTCCCCGCCACAGGGAAGCTGCTAGCCGGGAATTCTCTGCCTGGTTCTACCCGCTGCCCGGAACGCTACGCAGGGCAAAAGCGATTCTCGTCCTCCGTGCTTGCTTTTTCTCAGAAAGAGCCGTGGTGTGCGTTTTCGCCGGAAAACGCGTTTTCGGCCGAAAACGTGTACGTTTGCACTTCCCCGCCACAGGGAAGCTGCTAGCCGGGAATTCTCTGCCTGGTTCTACCCGCTGCCCGGAACGCTACGCAGGGCAAAAGCGGTTCTCGTCCTCCGTGCTTGGTTTTTCTCAGAAAGAGCCGTGGTGTGCGTTTTCGCCGGAAAACGCGTTTTCAGCCGAAAACTTGTACGTTTGCACTTCCCCGCCACAGGGAAGCTGCTAGCCGGGAATTCTCTGCCTGGTTCTACCCGCTGCCCGGAACGCTACGCAGAGCAAAAGCGATTCTCGTCCTCCGTGCTTGCTTTTTCTCAGAAAGAGCCGTGGTGTACGTTTTCGCTGGAAAACGCGTTTTCGGCCGAAAACGTGTACGTTTGCACTTCCCCGCCACAGGGAAGCGGCTAGCCGGGAATTCTCTGCCTGGTTCTACCCGCTGCCCGGAACGCTACGCAGGGCAAAAGCGATTCTCGTCCTCCGTGCTTGCTTTTTCTCAGAAAGAGCCGTGGTGTGCGTTTTCGCCGGAAAACGCGTTTTCGGCCGAAAACGTGTACGTTTGCACTTCCCAGCCACAGGGAAGCTGCTAGCCGTGAATTCTCTGCCTGGTTCTACCCGCTGCCCGGAACGCTACGCAGGGCAAAAGCGATTCTCGTCCTCCGTGCTTGCTTTTTCTCAGAAAGAGCCGTGCTGTGCGTTTTCGCCGAAAACGCGTTTTTGGCAGAAAACGTGTACGTTTGCACTTCCCAGCCACAGGGAAGCTGCTAGCCGGGAATTCTCTGCCTGGTTCTACCCGCTGCCCGGAACGCTACGCAGGGCAAAAGCGATTCTCGTCCTCCGTGCTTGCTTTTTCTCAGAAAGAGCCGTGGTGTGCGTTTTCGCCGGAAAACGCGTTTTCGGCCGAAAACGTGTACGTTTGCACTTCCCAGCCACAGGGAAGCTGCTAGCCGGGAATTCTCTGCCTGGTTCTACCCGCTGCCCGTTACGCTACGCAGGGCAAAAGCG
Organism: Athene noctua; assembly: GCF_965140245.1. Classification (NCBI taxonomy): domain Eukaryota; kingdom Metazoa; phylum Chordata; class Aves; order Strigiformes; family Strigidae; genus Athene; species Athene noctua. The sequence goes on from NW_027437675.1 coordinate 139,232, forward strand.
ATTCTCCTCCTCCGTGCTTGCTTTTTCTCAGAAAGAGCTGTTGTGTGCTCTTTCGCCGAAAACGCGTTTTTGGCCGAAAACGTGTACGTTTGCACTTCCCAGCCACAGGAAAGCTGCTAGCCGGGAATTCTCTGCCTGGTTCTACCCGCTGCCCGGAACGCTAGGCAGGGCAAAAGCGATTCTCGTCCTCCGTGCTTGCTTTTTCTCAGAAAGAGCCGTGGTGTGCGTTTTCGCCGGAAAACGCGTTTTCGGCCGAAAACGTGTACGTTTGCACTTCCCCGCCACAGGGAAGCTGCTAGCCGGGAATTCTCTGCCTGGTTCTACCCGCTGCCCGGAACGCTACGCAGGGCAAAAGCGATTCTCGTCCTCCGTGCTTGCTTTTTCTCAGAAAGAGCCGTGGTGTGCGTTTTCGCCGGAAAACGCGTTTTCGGCCGAAAACGTGTACGTTTGCACTTCCCCGCCACAGGGAAGCTGCTAGCCGGGAATTCTCTGCCTGGTTCTACCCGCTGCCCGGAACGCTACGCAGGGCAAAAGCGGTTCTCGTCCTCCGTGCTTGGTTTTTCTCAGAAAGAGCCGTGGTGTGCGTTTTCGCCGGAAAACGCGTTTTCAGCCGAAAACTTGTACGTTTGCACTTCCCCGCCACAGGGAAGCTGCTAGCCGGGAATTCTCTGCCTGGTTCTACCCGCTGCCCGGAACGCTACGCAGGGCAAAAGCGATTCTCGTCCTCCGTGCTTGCTTTTTCTCAGAAAGAGCCGTGGTGTGCGTTTTCGCCGGAAAATGCGTTTTCGGCCGAAAACGTGTACGTTTGCACTTCCCCGCCACAGGGAAGCTGCTAGCCGGGAATTCTCTGCCTGGTTCTACCCGCTGCCCGGAACGCTACGCAGGGCAAAAGCGATTCTCGTCCTCCGTGCTTGCTTTTTCTCAGAAAGAGCCGTGGTGTGCGTTTTCCCCGGAAAACGCGTTTTTGCCGAAAACGTGTACGTTTGCACTTCCCCGCCACAGGGAAGCTTCTAGCCGGGAATTCTCTGCCTGGTTCTACCCGCTGCCCGGAACGCTACGCAGAGCAAAAGCGATTCTCGTCCTCCGTGCTTGCTTTTTCTCAGAAAGAGACGTGGAGTGCGTTTTCGCCGGAAAACGCGTTTTCGGCCGAAAACGTGTACGTTTGCACTTCCCCGCCACAGGGAAGGTGCTAGCCGGGAATTCTCTGCCTGGTTCTACCCGCTGCCCGGAACGCTACGCAGGGTAAAAGCGATTCTCGTCCTCCGTGCTTGCTTTTTCTCAGAAAGAGCCGTGGTGTGCTTTTTCGCCGAAAACGCGTTTTCGGCCGAAAACGTGTACGTTTGCACTTCCCCGCCACAGGGAAGCTGCTAGCCGGGAATTCTCTGCCTGGTTCTACCCGCTGCCCGGAACGCTACGCAGGGCAAAAGCGATTCTCGTCCTCCGTGCTTGCTTTTTCTCAGAAAGAGCCGTGGTGTGCGTTTTCGCCGGAAAACGCGTTTTCGGCCGAAAACGTGTACGTTTGCACTTCCCCGCCACAGGGAAGCTGCTAGCCGGGAATTCTCTGCCTGGTTCTACCCGCTGCCCGGAACGCTACGCAGGGCAAAAGCGATTCTCGTCCTCCGTGCTTGCTTTTTCTCAGAAAGAGCCGTGGTGGGCGTTTTCGCCGAAAACGCGTTTTTGGCCGAAAACGTGTACGTTTGCACTTCCCCGCCACAGGGAAGGTGCTAGCCGGGAATTCTCTGCCTGGTTCTACCCGCTGCCCGGAACGCTACGCAGAGCAAAAGCGATTCTCGTCCTCCGTGCTTGCTTTTTCTCAGAAAGAGCCGTGGTGTGCCTTTTCGCCGAAAACGCGTTTTCGGCCGAAAACGTGTACGTTTGCACTTCCCCGCCACAGGGAAGCTGCTAGCCGGGAATTCTCTGCCTGGTTCTACCCGCTGCCCGGAACGCTACGCAGGGCAAAAGCGATTCTCGTCCTCCGTGCTTGCTTTTTCTCAGAAAGAGCCGTGGTGTGCGTTTTCGCCGGAAAACGCGTTTTCGGCCGAAAACGTGTACGTTTGCACTTCCCCGCCACAGGGAAGCTGCTAGCCGGGAATTCTCTGCCTGGTTCTACCCGCTGCCCGGAACGCTACGCAGGGCAAAAGCGATTCTCGTCCTCCGTGCTTGCTTTTTCTCAGAAAGAGCCGTGGTGTGCGTTTTCGCCGAAAACGCGTTTTTGGCAGAAAACGTGTACGTTTGCACTTCCCCGCCACAGGGAAGCTGCTAGCCGGGAATTCTCTGCCTGGTTCTACCCGCTGCCCGGAACGCTACGCAGGGCAAAAGCGATTCTCGTCCTCCGTGCTTGCTTTTTCTCAGAAAGAGCCGTGGTGGGCGTTTTCGCCGAAAACGCGTTTTTGGCCGAAAACGTGTACGTTTGCACTTCCCAGCCACAGGAAAGCTGCTAGCCGGGAATTCTCTGCCTGGTTCTACCCGCTGCCCGGAACGCTACGCAGGGCAAAAGCGATTCTCGTCCTCCGTGCTTGCTTTTTGTCAGAAAGAGCCGTGGTGTGCGTTTTCGCCGGAAAACGCGTTTTCGGCCGAAAACGTGTACGTTTGCACTTCCCCGCCACAGGGAAGCTGCTAGCCGGGAATTCTCTGCCTGGTTCTACCCGCTGCCCGGAACGCTACGCAGGGCAAAAGCGATTCTCGTCCTCCGTGCTTGCTTTTTCTCAGAAAGAGCCGTTGTGTGCTTTTTCGCCGAAAACGCGTTTTTGGCCGAAAACGTGTACGTTTGCACTTCCCAGCCACAGGAAATCTGCTAGCCGGGAATTCTCTGCCTGGTTCTACCCGCTGCCCGGAACGCTACGCAGGGCAAAAGCGATTCTCGTCCTCCGTGCTTGCTTTTTCTCAGAAAGAGCCGTGGTGTGCTTTTTCGCCGGAAAACGCGTTTTCGGCCGAAAACGTGTACGTTTGCACTTCCCCGCCACAGGGAAGCTGCTAGCCGGGAATTCTCTGCCTGGTTCTACCCGCTGCCCGGAACGCTACGCAGGGCAAAAGCGATTCTCGTCCTCCGTGCTTGCTTTTTCTCAGAAAGAGCCGTGGCGTGCGTTTTCGCCGAAAACGCGTTTTCGGCCGAAAACGTGTACGTTTGCACTTCCCCGCCACAGGGAAGCTGCTAGCCGGGAATTCTCTGCCTGGTTCTACCCGCTGCCCGGAACGCTACGCAGGGCAAAAGCGATTCTCGTCCTCCGTGCTTGCTTTTTCTCAGAAAGAGCCGTGGTGTGCGTTTTCCCCGGAAAACGCGTTTTTGGCCGAAAACTTGTACGTTTGCACTTCCCCGCCACAAGAAGGTGCTAGCCGGGAATTCTCTGCCTGGTTCTACCCGCTGCCCGGAACGCTACGCAGGGCAAAAGCGATTCTCGTCCTCCGTGCTTGCTTTTTCTCAGAAAGAGCCGTGGTGTGCGTTTTCGCCGGAAAACGCGTTTTCGGCCGAAAACGTGTACGTTTGCACTTCCCCGCCACAGGGAAGCTGCTAGCCGGGAATTCTCTGCCTGGTTCTACCCGCTGCCCGGAACGCTACGCAGGGCAAAAGCGATTCTCGTCCTCCGTGCTTGCTTTTTCTCAGAAAGAGCCGTGGTGTGCGTTTTCGCCGGAAAACGCGTTTTCGGCCGAAAACGTGTACGTTTGCACTTCCCAGCCACAGGGAAGCTGCTAGCCGGGAATTCTCTGCCTGGTTGTACCCGCTGCCCGGAACGCTACGCAGGGCAAAAGCGATTCTCGTCCTCCGTGCTTGCTTTTTCTCAGAAAGAGCCGTGGTGTGCGTTTTCGCCGGAAAACGCGTTTTCGGCCGAAAACGTGTACGTTTGCACTTCCCCGCCACAGGGAAGCTGCTAGCCGGGAATTCTCTGCCTGGTTCTACCCGCTGCCCGGAACGCTACGCAGGGCAAAAGCGATTCTCGTCCTCCGTGCTTGCTTTTTCTCAGAAAGAGCCGTGGTGTGCGTTTTCGCCGAAAACGCATTTTTGGCAGAAAACGTGTACGTTTGCACTTCCCCGCCACAGGGAAGCTACTAGCCGGGAATTCTCTGCCTGGTTCTACCCGCTGCCCGGAACGCTACGCAGGGCAAAAGCGATTCTCGTCCTCCGTGCTTGCTTTTTCTCAGAAAGAGCCGTGGTGTGCGTTTTCGCCGGAAAACGCGTTTTCGGCCGAAAACGTGTACGTTTGCACTTCCCCGCCACAGGGAAGCTGCTAGCCGGGAATTCTCTGCCTGGTTCTACCCGCTGCCCGGAACGCTAGGCAGGGCAAAAGCGATTCTCGTCCTCCGTGCTTGCTTTTTCTCAGAAAGAGCCGTGGTGTGCGTTTTCGCCAGAAAACGCGTTTTCGGCCGAAAACGTGTACGTTTGGACTTCCCCGCCACAGGGAAGCTGCTAGCCGGGAATTCTCTGCCTGGTTCTGCCCGCTGCCCGGAACGCTACGCAGGGCAAAAGCGATTCTCGTCCTCCGTGCTTGCTTTTTCTCAGAAAGAGCCGTGGTGTGCGTTTTCGCCGAAAACGCGTTTTTGGCAGAAAACGTGTACGTTTGCACTTCCCAGCCACAGGGAAGCTGCTAGCCGGGAATTCTCTGCCTGGTTCTACCCGCTGCCCGGAACGCTACGCAGGACAAAACCGATTCTCGTCCTCCGTGCTTGCTTTTTCTCAGAAAGAGCCGTGGTGTGCTTTTTCGCCGAAAACGCGTTTTTGGCCGAAAACTTGTACGTTTGCACTTCCCAGCCACAGGAAAGCTGCTAGCCGGGAATTCTCTGCCTGGTTCTACCCGCTGCCCGGAACGCTACGCAGGGCAAAAGCGATTCTCGTCCTCCGTGCTTGCTTTTTCTCAGAAAGAGCCGTGGTGTGCGTTTTCGCCGGAAAACGCGTTTTCGGCCGAAAACGTGTACGTTTGCACTTCCCCGCCACAGGGAAGCTGCTAGCCGGGAATTCTCTGCCTGGTTCTGCCCGCTGCCCGGAACGCTACGCAGGGCAAAAGCGATTCTCGTCCTCCGTGCTTGCTTTTTCTCAGAAAGAGCCGTGGTGTGCGTTTTCCCCGGAAAACGCGTTTTCGGCCGAAAACGTGTACGTTTGCACTTCCCCGCCACAGGGAAGCTGCTAGCCGGGAATTCTCTGCCTGGTTCTACCCGCTGCCCCGAACGCTACGCAGGGCAAAAGTGATTCTCGTCCTCCGTGCTTGCTTTTTCTCAGAAAGAGCCGTGGTGTGCGTTTTCGCCGGAAAACGCGTTTTCGGCCGAAAACGTGTACGTTTGCACTTCCCCGCCACAGGGAAGCTGCTAGCCGGGAATTCTCTGCCTGGTTCTACCCGCTGCCCGGAACGCTACGCAGGGCAAAAGCGATTCTCGTCCTCCATGCTTGCTTTTTCTCAGAAAGAGCCGTGGTGTGCGTTTTCGCCGGAAAACGCGTTTTCGGCCGAAAACGTGTACGTTTGCACTTCCCCGCCACAGGGACGCTGCTAGCCGTGAATTCTCTGCCTGGTTCTACCCGCTGCCCGGAACGCTACGCAGGGCAAAAGCGATTCTCGTCCTCCGTGCTTGCTTTTTCTCAGAAAGAGCCGTGGTGTGCGTTTTCGCCGAAAACGCGTTTTTGGCACAAAACGTGTACGTTTGCACTTCCCAGCCACAGGGAAGCTGCTAGCCGGGAATTCTCTGCCTGGTTCTACCCGCTGCCCGGAACGCTACGCAGGGCAAAAGCGATTCTCGTCCTCCGTGCTTGCTTTTTCTCAGAAAGAGCCGTTGTGTGCTTTTTCGCCGAAAACGCGTTTTTGGCCGAAAACGTGTACGTTTGCACTTCCCCGCCACAGGGAAGCTGCTAGCCGGGAATTCTCTGCCTGGTTCTACCCGCTGCCCGGAACGCTAGGCAGGGCAAAAGCGATTCTCGTCCTCCGTGCTTGCTTTTTCTCAGAAAGAGCCGTGGTGTGCGTTTTCCCCGGAAAACGCGTTTTCGGCCGAAAACGTGTACGTTTGCACTTCCCCGCCACAGGGAAGCTGCTAGCCGGGAATTCTCTGCCTGGTTCTACCCGCTGCCCGGAACGCTACGCAGGGCAAAAGCGATTCTCGTCCTCCGTGCTTGCTTTTTCTCAGAAAGAGCCGTGGTGTGCTTTTTCGCCGAAAACGCGTTTTTGGCCGAAAACTTGTACGTTTGCACTTCCCAGCCACAGGAAAGCTGCTAGCCGGGAATTCTCTGCCTGGTTCTACCCGCTGCCCGGAACGCTAGGCAGGGCAAAAGCGATTCTCGTCCTCCGTGCTTGCTTTTTCTCAGAAAGAGCCGTGGTGTGCGTTTTCCCCGGAAAACGCGTTTTCGGCCGAAAACCTGTACGTTTGCACTTCCCCGCCACAGGGAAGCTGCTAGCCGGGAATTCTCTGCCTGGTTCTACCCGCTGCCCGGAACGCTACGCAGGGCAAAAGCGATTCTCGTCCTCCGTGCTTGCTTTTTCTCAGAAAGAGTCGTGGTGTGCGTTTTCGCCGGAAAACGCGTTTTCGGCCGAAAACGTGTACGTTTGCACTTCCCCGCCACAGGGAAGCTGCTAGCCGGGAATTCTCTGCCTGGTTCTACCCGCTGCCCGGAACGCTACGCAGGGCAAAAGCGATTCTCGTCCTCCGTGCTTGCTTTTTCTCAGAAAGAGCCGTGGTGTGCGTTTTCGCCGGAAAACGCGTTTTCGGCCGAAAACGTGTACGTTTGCACTTCCCCGCCACAGGGAAGCTGCTAGCCGGGAATTCTCTGCCTGGTTCTACCCGCTGCCCGGAACGCTACGCAGGGCAAAAGCGATTCTCGTCCTCCGTGCTTGCTTTTTCTCAGAAAGAGCCGTGGTGTGCGTTTTCCCCGGAAAACGCGTTTTCGGCCGAAAACGTGTACGTTTGCACTTCCCGGCCACAGGGAAGCTGCTAGCCGGGAATTCTCTGCCTGGTTCTACCCGCTGCCCGGAACGCTACGCAGGGCAAAAGCGATTCTCGTCCTCCGTGCTTGCTTTTTCTCAGAAAGAGCCGTGGTGTGCGTTTTCGCCGGAAAACGCGTTTTCGGCCGAAAACGTGTACGTTTGCACTTCCCCGCCACAGGGAAGCTGCTAGCCGGGAATTCTCTGCCTGGTTCTGCCCGCTGCCCGGAACGCTACGCAGGGCAAAAGCGATTCTCGTCCTCCGTGCTTGCTTTTTCTCAGAAAGAGCCGTGGTGTGCGTTTTCGCCGGAAAACGCGTTTTCGGCCCAAAACGTGTACGTTTGCACTTCCCCGCCACAGGGAAGCTGCTAGCCGGGAATTCTCTGCCTGGTTCTACCCGCTGCCCGGAACGCTACGCAGGGCAAAAGCGATTCTCGTCCTCCGTGCTTGCTTTTTCTCAGAAAGAGCCGTGGTGTGCGTTTTCGCCGGAAAACGCGTTTTCGGCCGAAAACGTGTACGTTTGCACTTCCCCGCCACAGGGAAGCTGCTAGCCGGGAATTCTCTGCCTGGTTCTACCCGCTGCCCGGAACGCTACGCAGGGCAAAAGCGATTCTCGTCCTCCGTGCTTGCTTTTTCTCAGAAAGAGCCGTGGTGTGCGTTTTCGCCGGAAAACGCGTTTTCGGCCGAAAACGTGTACGTTTGCACTTCCCCGCCACAGGGAAGCTGCTAGCCGGGAATTCTCTGCCTGGTTCTACCCGCTGCCCGGAACGCTACGCAGGGCAAAAGCGATTCTCGTCCTCCGTGCTTGCTTTTTCTCAGAAAGAGCCGTGGTGTGCGTTTTCGCCGGAAAACGCGTTTTCGGCCGAAAACGTGTACGTTTGCACTTCCCCGCCACAGGGAAGCTGCTAGCCGGGAATTCTCTGCCTGGTTCTGCCCGCTGCCCGGAACGCTACGCAGGGCAAAAGCGATTCTCGTCCTCCGTGCTTGCTTTTTCTCAGAAAGAGCCGTGGTGTGCGTTTTCGCCGGAAAACGCGTTTTCGGCCGAAAACGTGTACGTTTGCACTTCCCCGCCACAGGGAAGCTGCTAGCTGGGAATTCTCTGCCTGGTTCTACCCGCTGCCCGGAACGCTACGCAGGGCAAAAGCGATTCTCGTCCTCCGTGCTTGCTTTTTCTCAGAAAGAGCCGTGGTGTGCGTTTTCGCCGGAAAACGCGTTTTCGGCAGAAAACGTGTACGTTTGCACTTCCCCGCCACAGGGAAGCTGCTAGCCGGGAATTCTCTGCCTGGTTCTACCCGCTGCCCGGAACGCTACGCAGGGCAAAAGCGATTCTCGTCCTCGGTGCTTGCTTTTTCTCAGAAAGAGCCGTGGTGTGCGTTTTCGCCGGAAAACGCGTTTTCGGCCGAAAACGTGTACGTTTGCACTTCCCCGCCACAGGGAAGCTGCTAGCCGGGAATTCTCTGCCTGGTTCTACCCGCTGCCCGGAACGCTACGCAGGGCAAAAGCGGTTCTCGTCCTCCGTGCTTGCTTTTTCTCAGAAAGAGCCGTGGTGTGCGTTTTCGCCGGAAAACGCGTTTTCGGCCGAAAACGTGTACGTTTGCACTTCCCCGCCACAGGGAAGCTGCTAGCCGGGAATTCTCTGCCTGGTTCTACCAGCTGCCCGGAACGCTACGCAGGGCAAAAGCGATTCTCGTCCTCCGTGCTTGCTTTTTCTCAGAAAGAGCCGTGGTGTGCGTTTTCGCCGGAAAACGCGTTTTCGGCCGAAAACGTGTACGTTTGCACTTCCCCGCCACAGGGAAGCTGCTAGCCGGGAATTCTCTGCCTGGTTCTGCCCGCTGCCCGGAACGCTACGCAGGGCAAAAGCGATTCTCGTCCTCCGTGCTTGCTTTTTCTCAGAAAGAGCCGTGGTGTGCGTTTTCGCCGGAAAACGCGTTTTCGGCCGAAATCGTGTACGTTTGCACTTCCCCGCCACAGGGAAGCTGCTAGCCGGGAATTCTCTGCCTGGTTCTACCCGCTGCCCGGAACGCTACGCAGGGCAAAAGCGATTCTCGTCCTCCGTGCTTGCTTTTTCTCAGAAAGAGCCGTGGTGTGCGTTTTCCCCGGAAAACGCGTTTTCGGGCGAAAACGTGTACGTTTGCACTTCCCGGCCACAGGGAAGCTGCTAGCCGGGAATTCTCTGCCTGGTTCTACCCGCTGCCCGGAACGCTACGCAGGGCAAAAGCGATTCTCGTCCTCCGTGCTTGCTTTTTCTCATAAAGAGCCGTGGTGTGCGTTTTCGCCGGAAAACGCGTTTTCGGCCGGAAACGTGTACGTTTGCACTTCCCCGCCACAGGGAAGCTGCTAGCCGGGAATTCTCTGCCTGGTTCTACCCGCTGCCCGGAACGCTACGCAGGGCAAAAGCGATTCTCGTCCTCCGTGCTTGCTTTTTCTCAGAAAGAGCCGTGGTGTGCGTTTTCGCCGGAAAACGCGTTTTCGGCCGAAAACGTGTACGTTTGCACTTCCCCGCCACAGGGAAGCTGCTAGCCGGGAATTCTCTGCCTGGTTCTACCCGCTGCCCGGAACGCTACGCAGGGCAAAAGCGATTCTCGTCCTCCGTGCTTGCTTTTTCTCAGAAAGAGCCGTGGTGTGCGTTTTCGCCGGAAAACGCGTTTTCGGCCGAAAACGTGTACGTTTGCACTTCCCCGCCACAGGGAAGCTGCTAGCCGGGAATTCTCTGCCTGGTTCTGCCCGCTGCCCGGAACGCTAGGCAGGGCAAAAGCGATTCTCGTCCTCCGTGCTTGCTTTTTCTCAGAAAGAGCCGTGGTGTGCGTTTTCGCCGGAAAATGCGTTTTCGGCCGAAAACGTGTACGTTTGCACTTCCCCGCCACAGGGAAGCTGCTAGCCGGGAATTCTCTGCCTGGTTCTACCCGCTGCCCGGAACGCTACGCAGGGCAAAAGCGATTCTCGTCCTCCGTGCTTGCTTTTTCTCAGAAAGAGCCGTGGTGTGCGTTTTCGCCGGAAAACGCGTTTTCGGCCGAAAACGTGTACGTTTGCACTTCCCCGCCACAGGGAAGCTGCTAGCCGGGAATTCTCTGCCTGGTTCTACCCGCTGCCCGGAACGCTACGCAGGGCAAAAGCGATTCTCGTCCTCCGTGCTTGCTTTTTCTCAGAAAGAGCCGTGGTGTGCGTTTTCGCCGGAAAACGCGTTTTCGGCCGAAAACGTGTACGTTTGCACTTCCCCGCCACAGGGAAGCTGCTAGCCGGGAATTCTCTGCCTGGTTCTGCCCGCTGCCCGGAACGCTACGCAGGGCAAAAGCGATTCTCGTCCTCCGTGCTTGCTTTTTCTCAGAAAGAGCCGTGGTGTGCGTTTTCGCCGGAAAACGCGTTTTCGGCCGGAAACGTGTACGTTTGCACTTCCACGCCACAGGGAAGCTGCTAGCCGGGAATTCTCTGCCTGGTTCTACCCGCTGCCCGGAACGCTACGCAGGGCAAAAGCGATTCTCGTCCTCCGTGCTTGCTTTTTCTCAGAAAGAGCCGTGGTGTGCGTTTTCGCCGGAAAACGCATTTTCGGCCCAAAACGTGTACGTTTGCACTTCCCCGCCACAGGGAAGCTGCTAGCCGGGAATTCTCTGCCTGGTTCTACCCGCTGCCCGGAACGCTACGCAGGGCAAAAGCGATTCTCGTCCTCCGTGCTTGCTTTTTCTCAGAAAGAGCCGTGGTGTGCGTTTTCGCCGGAAAACGCGTTTTCGGCCGAAAACGTGTACGTTTGCACTTCCCCGCCACAGGGAAGCTGCTAGCCGGGAATTCTCTGCCTGGTTCTACCCGCTGCCCGGAACGCTACGCAGGGCAAAAGCGATTCTCGTCCTCCGTGCTTGCTTTTTCTCAGAAAGAGCCGTGGTGTGCGTTTTCGCCGGAAAACGCGGTTTCGGCCGAAAACGTGTACGTTTGCACTTCCCCGCCACAGGGAAGCTGCTAGCCGGGAATTCTCTGCCTGGTTCTACCCGCTGCCCGGAACGCTACGCAGGGCAAAAGCGATTCTCGTCCTCCGTGCTTGCTTTTTCTCAGAAAGAGCCGTGGTGTGCGTTTTCGCCGGAAAACGCGGTTTCGGCCGAAAACGTGTACGTTTGCACTTCCCCGCCACAGGGAAGCTGCTAGCCGGGAATTCTCTGCCTGGTTCTACCCGCTGCCCGGAACGCTACGCAGGGCAAAAGCGATTCTCGTCCTCCGTGCTTGCTTTTTCTCAGAAAGAGCCGTGATGAGCGTTTTCGCCGGAAAACGCGTTTTCGTCCGAAAACGTGTACGTTTGCACTTCCCCGCCACAGGGAAGCTGCTAGCCGGGAATTCTTTGCCTGGTTCTAATCGCTGCCCGGAACGCTACGCAGGGCAAAAGCGATTCTCGTCCTCCGTGCTTGCTTTTTCTCAGAAAGAGCCGTGGTGTGCGTTTTCGCCGGAAAACGCGTTATCGGCCGAAAACGTGTACGTTTGCACTTCCCCGCCACAGGGAAGCTGCTAGCCGGGAATTCTCTGCCTGGTTCTACCCGCTGCCCGGAACGCTACGCAGGGCAAAAGCGATTCTCGTCCTCCGTGCTTGCTTTTTCTCAGAAAGAGCCGTGGTGTGCGTTTTCGCCGGAAAACGCGTTTTCGGCCGATAACGTGTACGTTTGCACTTCCCCGCCACAGGGAAGGTGCTAGCCGGGAATTCTCTGCCTGGTTCTACCCGCTGCCCGGAAGGCTACGCAGGGCAAAAGCGATTCTCGTCCTCCGTGCTTGCTTTTTCTCAGAAAGAGCCGTGGTGTGCGTTTTCGCCGGAAAACGCGTTTTCGGCCGAAAACGTGTACGTTTGCACTTCCCCGCCACAGGGAAGCTGCTAGCCGGGAATTCTCTGCCTGGTTCTGCCCGCTGCCCGAAACGCTACGCAGGGCAAAAGCGATTCTCGTCCTCCGTGCTTGCTTTATCTCAGAAAGAGCCGTGGTGTGCGTTTTCGCCGGAAAACGCGTTTTCGGCCCAAAACGTGTACGTTTGCACTTCCCCGCCACAGGGAAGCTGCTAGCCGGGAATTCTCTGCCTGGTTCTACCCGCTGCCCGGAACGCTACGCAGGGCAAAAGCGATTCTCGTCCTCCGTGCTTGCTTTTTCTCAGAAAGAGCCGTGGTGTGCGTTTTCGCCGGAAAACGCGTTTTCGGCTAAAACGTGTACGTTTGCACTTCCCCGCCACAGGGAAGCTGCTAGCCGGGAATTCTCTGCCTGGTTCTGCCCGCTGCCCGGAACGCTACGCAGGGCAAAAGCGATTCTCGTCCTCCGTGCTTGCTTTTTCTCAGAAAGAGCCGTGGTGTGCGTTTTCGCCGGAAAACGCGTTTTCGGCCGGAAACGTGTACGTTTGCACTTCCCCGCCACAGGGAAGCTGCTAGCCGGGAATTCTCTGCCTGGTTCTACCCGCTGCCCGGAACGCTACGCAGGGCAAAAGCGATTCTCGTCCTCCGTGCTTGCTTTATCTCAGAAAGAGCCGTGGTGTGCGTTTTCGCCGGAAAACGCGTTATCGGCCGAAAACGTGTACGTTTGCACTTCCCCGCCACAGGGAAGCTGCTAGCCGGGAATTCTCTGCCTGGTTCTACCCGCTGCCCGGAACGCTACGCAGGGCAAAAGCGATTCTCGTCCTCCGTGCTTGCTTTTTCTCAGAAAGAGCCGTGGTGTGCGTTTTCCCCGGAAAACGCGTTTTCGGCCGAAAACGTGTACGTTTGCACTTCCCGGCCACAGGGAAGCTGCTAGCCGGGAATTCTCTGCCTGGTTCTACCCGCTGCCCGGAACGCTACGCAGGGCAAAAGCGATTCTCGTCCTCCGTGCTTGCTTTTTCTCAGAAAGAGCCGTGGTGTGCGTTTTCGCCGGAAAACGCGTTTTCGGCTGGAAACGTGTACGTTTGCACTTCCCCGCCACAGGGAAGCTGCTAGCCGGGAATTCTCTGCCTGGTTCTGCCCGCTGCCCGGAACGCTACGCAGGGCAAAAGCGATTCTCGTCCTCCGTGCTTGCTTTTTCTCAGAAAGAGCCGTGGTGTGCGTTTTCGCCGGAAAACGCATTTTCGGCCGAAAACGTGTACGTTTGCACTTCCCCGCCACAGGGAAGCTGCTAGCCGGGAATTCTCTGCCTGGTTCTACCCGCTGCCCGGAACGCTACGCAGGGCAAAAGCGATTCTCGTCCTCCGTGCTTGCTTTTTCTCAGAAAGAGCCGTGGTGTGCGTTTTCACCGGAAAACGCGTTTTCGGCCGGAAACGTGTACGTTTGCACTTCCCCGCCACAGGGAAGCTGCTAGCCGGGAATTCTCTGCCTGGTTCTACCCGCTGCCCGCAACGCTACGCAGGGTAAAAGCGATTCTCGTCCTCCGTGCTTGCTTTTTCTCAGAAAGAGCCGTGGTGTGCGTTTTCGCCGGAAAACGCGTTTTCGGCCGAAAACGTGTACGTTTGCACTTCCCCGCCACAGGGAAGCTGCTAGCCGGGAATTCTCTGCCTGGTTCTACCCGCTGCCCGGAACGCTACGCAGGGCAAAAGCGATTCTCGTCCTCCGTGCTTGCTTTTTCTCAGAAAGAGCCGTGGTGTGCGTTTTCGCCGGAAAACGCGGTTTCGGCCGAAAACGTGTACGTTTGCACTTCCCCGCCACAGGGAAGCTGCTAGCCGGGAATTCTCTGCCTGGTTCTACCCGCTGCCCGGAACGCTACGCAGGGCAAAAGCGATTCTCGTCCTCCGTGCTTGCTTTTTCTCAGAAAGAGCCGTGGTGAGCGTTATCGCCGGAAAACGCGTTTTCGGCCGAAAACGTGTACGTTTGCACTTCCCCGCCACAGGGAAGCTGCTAGCCGGGAATTCTTTGCCTGGTTCTAATCGCTGCCCGGAACGCTACGCAGGGCAAAAGCGATTCTCGTCCTCCGTGCTTGCTTTTTCTCAGAAAGAGCCGTGGTGTGCGTTTTCGCCGGAAAACGCGTTATCGGCCGAAAACGTGTACGTTTGCACTTCCCCGCCACAGGGAAGCTGCTAGCCGGGAATTCTCTGCCTGGTTCTACCCGCTGCCCGGAACGCTACGCAGGGCAAAAGCGATTCTCGTCCTCCGTGCTTGCTTTTTCTCAGAAAGAGCCGTGGTGTGCGTTTTCGCCGGAAAACGCGTTTTCGGCCGATAACGTGTACGTTTGCACTTCCCCGCCACAGGGAAGCTGCTAGCCGGGAATTCTCTGCCTGGTTCTACCCGCTGCCCGGAACGCTACGCAGGGCAAAAGCGATTCTCGTCCTCCGTGCTTGCTTTATCTCAGAAAGAGCCGTGGTGTGCGTTTTCCCCGGAAAACGCGTTTTCGGCCGAAAACGTGTACGTTTGCACTTCCCGGCCACAGGGAAGCTGCTACCCGGGAATTCTCTGCCTGGTTCTACCCGCTGCCCGGAACGCTACGCAGGGCAAAAGCGATTCTCGTCCTCCGTGCTTGCTTTTTCTCAGAAAGAGCCGTGGTGTGCGTTTTCGCCGGAAAACGCGTTTTCGGCCGAAAACGTGTACGTTTGCACTTCCCCGCCACAGGGAAGCTGCTAGCCGGGAATTCTCTGCCTGGTTCTACCCGCTGCCCGGAACGCTACGCAGGGCAAAAGCGATTCTCGTCCTCCGTGCTTGCTTTTTCTCAGAAAGAGCCGTGGTGTGCGTTTTCGCCGGAAAACGCGTTTTCGGCCGAAAACGTGTACGTTTGCACTTCCCCGCCACAGGGAAGCTGCTAGCCGGGAATTCTCTGCCTGGTTCTACCCGCTGCCCGGAACGCTACGCAGGGCAAAAGCGATTCTCGTCCTCCGTGCTTGCTTTTTCTCAGAAAGAGCCGTGGTGTGCGTTTTCGCCGGAAAACGCGTTTTCGGCCGAAAACGTGTACGTTTGCACTTCCCCGCCACAGGGAAGCTGCTAGCCGGGAATTCTCTGCCTGGTTCTACCCGCTGCCCGGAACGCTACGCAGGGCAAAAGCGATTCTCGTCCTCCGTGCTTGCTTTTTCTCAGAAAGAGCCGTGGTGTGCGTTTTCGCCGGAAAACGCGTTTTCGGCCGAAAACGTGTACGTTTGCACTTCCCCGCCACAGGGAAGGTGGTAGCCGGGAATTCTCTGCCTGGTTCTACCCGCTGCCCGGAACGCTACGCAGGGCAAAAGCGATTCTCGTCCTCCGTGCTTGCTTTTTCTCAGAAAGAGCCGTGGTGTGCGTTTTCGCCGGAAAACGCGTTTTCGGCCGAAAACGTGTACGTTTGCACTTCCCCGCCACAGGGAAGCTGCTAGCCGGGAATTCTCTGCCTGGTTCTACCCGCTGCCCGGAACGCTACGCAGGGCAAAAGCGATTCTCGTCCTCCGTGCTTGCTTTTTCTCAGAAAGAGCCGTGGTGTGCGTTTTCGCCGAAAACGCGTTTTTGGCCGAAAACGTGTACGTTTGCACTTCCCAGCCACAGGGAAGCTGCTAGCCGGGAATTCTCTGCCTGGTTCTACCCGCTGCCCGGAACGCTACGCAGGGCAAAAGCGATTCTCGTCCTCCGTGCTTGCTTTTTCTCAGAAAGAGCCGTGGTGTGCGTTTTCGCCGGAAAACGCGTTTTCGGCCGAAAACGTGTACGTTTGCACTTCCCCGCCACAGGGAAGCTGCTAGCCGGGAATTCTCTGCCTGGTTCTACCCGCTGCCCGGAACGCTACGCAGGGCAAAAGCGATTCTCGTCCTCCGTGCTTGCTTTTTCTCAGAAAGAGCCGTGGTGTGCGTTTTCGCCGGAAAACGCGTTTTCGGCCGAAAACGTGTACGTTTGCACTTCCCCGCCACAGGGAAGCTGCTAGCCGGGAATTCTTTGCCTGGTTCTACTCGCTGCCCGGAACGCTACGCAGGGCAAAAGCGATTCTCGTCCTCCGTGCTTGCTTTTTCTCAGAAAGAGCCGTGGTGTGCGTTTTCGCCGGAAAACGCGTTATCGGCCGAAAACGTGTACGTTTGCACTTCCCAGCCACAGGGAAGGTGCTAGCCGGGAATTCTCTGCCTGGTTCTACCCGCTGCCCGGAACGCTACGCAGGGCAAAAGCGATTCTCGTCCTCCGTGCTTGCTTTTTCTCAGAAAGAGCCGTGGTGTGCGTTTTCCCCGGAAAACGCGTTTTCGGCCGAAAACGTGTACGTTTGCACTTCCCCGCCACAGGGAAGCTGCTAGCCGGGAATTCTCTGCCTGGTTCTACCCGCTGCCCGGAACGCTACGCAGGGCAAAAGCGATTCTCGTCCTCCGTGCTTGCTTTTTCTCAGAAAGAGCCGTGGTGTGCGTTTTCGCCGGAAAATGCGTTTTCGGCCGAAAACGTGTACGTTTGCACTTCCCCGCCACAGGGAAGCTGCTAGCCGGGAATTCTCTGCCTGGTTCTACCCGCTGCCCGGAACGCTACGCAGGGCAAAAGCGATTCGCGTCCTCCGTGCTTGCTTTTTCTCAGAAAGAGCCGTGGTGTGCGTTTTCGCCGGAAAACGCGTTTTCGGCCGAAAACGTGTACGTTTGCACTTCCCAGCCACAGGGAAGCTGCTAGCCGGGAATTCTCTGCCTGGTTCTACCCGCTGCCCGGAACGCTACGCAGGGCAAAAGCGATTCTCGTCCTCCGTGCTTGCTTTTTCTCAGAAAGAGCCGTGGTGTGCGTTTTCGCCGGAAAATGCGTTTTCGGCCGAAAACGTGTACGTTTGCACTTCCCCGCCACAGGGAAGGTGGTAGCCGGGAATTCTCTGCCTGGTTCTACCCGCTGCCCGGAACGCTACGCAGGGCAAAAGCGATTCTCGTCCTCCGTGCTTGCTTTTTCTCAGAAAGAGCCGTGGTGTGCGTTTTCGCCGGAAAACGCGTTTTCGGCCGAAAACGTGTACGTTTGCACTTCCCCGCCACAGGGAAGCGGCTAGCCGGGAATTCTCTGCCTGGTTCTACCCGCTGCCCGGAACGCTACTCAGGGCAAAAGCGATTCTCGTCCTCCGTTCTTGCTTTTTCTCAGAAAGAGCCGTGGTGTGCGTTTTCGGTGGAAAACGCGTTTTCGGCCGAAAACGTGTACGTTTGCACTTCCCCGCCACAGGGAAGCTGCTAGCCGGGAATTCTCTGCCTGGTTCTACCCGCTGCCCGGAACGCTACGCAGGGCAAAAGCGATTCTCGTCCTCCGTGCTTGCTTTTTCTCAGAAAGAGCCGTGGTGTGCGTTTTCGCCGGAAAACGCGTTTTCGGCCGAAAACGTGTACGTTTGCACTTCCCCGCCACAGGGAAGCTGCTAGCCGGGAATTCTCTGCCTGGTTCTACCCGCTGCCCGGAACGCTACGCAGGGCAAAAGCGATTCTCGTCCTCCGTGCTTGCTTTTTCTCAGAAAGAGCCGTGGTGTGCGTTTTCGCCGGAAAATGCGTTTTCGGCCGAAAACGTGTACGTTTGCACTTCCCCGCCACAGGGAAGCTGCTAGCCGGGAATTCTCTGCCTGGTTCTACCCGCTGCCCGGAACGCTACGCAGGGCAAAAGCGATTCTCGTCCTCCGTGCTTGCTTTTTCTCAGAAAGAGCCGTGGTGTGCGTTTTCGCCGGAAAACGCGTTTTCGGCCGAAAACGTGTACGTTTGCACTTCCCCGCCACAGGGAAGCTGCTAGCCGGGAATTCTCTGCCTGGTTCTACCCGCTGCCCGGAACGCTACGCAGGGCAAAAGCGATTCTCGTCCTCCGTGCTTGCTTTTTCTCAGAAAGAGCCGTGGTGTGCGTTTTCACCGGAAAATGCGTTTTCGGCCGAAAACGTGTACGTTTGCACTTCCCCGCCACAGGGAAGCTGCTAGCCGGGAATTCTCTGCCTGGTTCTCCCCGCTGCCCGGAACGCTACGCAGGGCAAAAGCGATTCTCGTCCTCCGTGCTTGCTTTTTCTCAGAAAGAGACGTGGTGTGCGTTTTCGCCGGAAAACGCGTTTTCGGCCGAAAACGTGTACGTTTGCACTTCCCCGCCACAGGGAAGCTGCTAGCCGGGAATTCTCTGCCTGGTTCTACCCGCTGCCCGGAACGCTACGCAGGGCAAAAGCGATTCTCGTCCTCCGTGCTTGCTTTTTCTCAGAAAGAGCCGTGGTGTGCTTTTTCGCCGAAAACGCGTTTTTGGCCGAAAACGTGTACGTTTGCACTTCCCCGCCACAGGGAAGCTGCTAGCCGGGAATTCTCTGCCTGGTTCTACCCGCTGCCCAGAACGCTACGCAGGGCAAAAGCGATTCTCGTCCTCCGTGCTTGCTTTTTCTCAGAAAGAGCCGTGGTGTGCGTTTTCGCCTGAAAACGCGTTTTCGGCCGAAAACGTGTACGTTTGCACTTCCCCGCCACAGGGAAGCTGCTAGCCGGGAATTCTCTGCCTGGTTCTACCCGCTGCCCGGAACGCTACGCAGGGCAAAAGCGATTCTCGTCCTCCGTGCTTGCTTTTTCTCAGAAAGAGCCGTGGTGTGCTTTTTCGCCGAAAACGCGTTTTTGGCCGAAAACGTGTACGTTTGCACTTCCCCGCCACAGGGAAGCTGCTAGCCGGGAATTCTCTGCCTGGTTCTACCCGCTGCCCGGAACGCTACGCAGGGCAAAAGCGATTCTTGTCCTCCGTGCTTGCTTTTTCTCAGAAAGAGCCGTGGTGTGCGTTTTCGCCGGAAAACGCGTTTTCGGCCGAAAACGTGTACGTTTGCACTTCCCCGCCACAGGGAAGCTGCTAGCCGGGAATTCTCTGCCTGGTTCTACCCGGTGCCCGGAACGCTACGCAGGGCAAAAGCGATTCTCGTCCTCCGTGCTTGCTTTTTCTCAGAAAGAGCCGTGGTGTGCGTTTTCGCCGGAAAACGCGTTTTCGGCCGAAAACGTGTACGTTTGCACTTCCCCGCCACAGGGAAGCTGCTAGCCGGGAATTCTTTGCCTGGTTCTACTCGCTGCCCGGAACGCTACGCAGGGCAAAAGCGATTCTCGTCCTCCGTGCTTGCTTTTTCTCAGAAAGAGCCGTGGTGTGCGTTTTCGCCGGAAAACGCGTTATCGGCCGAAAACGTGTACGTTTGCACTTCCCCGCCACAGGGAAGCTGCTAGCCGGGAATTCTCTGCCTGGTTCTACCCGCTGCCCGGAACGCTACGCAGGGCAAAAGCGATTCTCGTCCTCCGTGCTTGCTTTTTCTCAGAAAGAGCCGTGGTGTGCGTTTTCGCCGGAAAACGCGTTTTCGGCCGAAAACGTGTACGTTTGCACTTCCCCGCCACAGGGAAGCTGCTAGCCGGGAATTCTCTGCCTGGTTCTACCCGCTGCCCGGAACGCTACGCAGGGCAAAAGCGATTCTCGTCCTCCGTTCTTGCTTTTTCTCAGAAAGAGCCGTGGTGTGCGTTTTCGCCGAAAACGCGTTTTTGGCCGAAAACGTGTACGTTTGCACTTCCCAGCCACAGGGAAGCTGCTAGCCGGGAATTCTCTGCCTGGTTCTACCCGCTGCCCGGAACGCTACGCAGGGCAAAAGCGATTCTCGTCCTCCGTGCTTGCTTTTTCTCAGAAAGAGCCGTGGTGTGCGTTTTCGCCGGAAAACGCGTTTTCGGCCGAAAACGTGTACGTTTGCACTTCCCCGCCACAGGGAAGCGGCTAGCCGGGAATTCTCTGCCTGGTTCTACCCGCTGCCCGGAACGCTACTCAGGGCAAAAGCGATTCTCGTCCTCCGTTCTTGCTTTTTCTCAGAAAGAGCCGTGGTGTGCGTTTTCGGTGGAAAACGCGTTTTCGGCCGAAAACGTGTACGTTTGCACTTCCCCGCCACAGGGAAGCTGCTAGCCGGGAATTCTCTGCCTGGTTCTACCCGCTGCCCGGAACGCTACGCAGGGCAAAAGCGATTCTCGTCCTCCGTGCTTGCTTTTTCTCAGAAAGAGCCGTGGTGTGCGTTTTCGCCGGAAAACGCGTTTTCGGCCGAAAACGTGTACGTTTGCACTTCCCCGCCACAGGGAAGCTGCTAGCCGGGAATTCTCTGCCTGGTTCTACCCGCTGCCCGGAACGCTACGCAGGGCAAAAGCGATTCTCGTCCTCCGTGCTTGCTTTTTCTCAGAAAGAGCCGTGGTGTGCGTTTTCGCCGGAAAATGCGTTTTCGGCCGAAAACGTGTACGTTTGCACTTCCCCGCCACAGGGAAGCTGCTAGCCGGGAATTCTCTGCCTGGTTCTACCCGCTGCCCGGAACGCTACGCAGGGCAAAAGCGATTCTCGTCCTCCGTGCTTGCTTTTTCTCAGAAAGAGCCGTGGTGTGCGTTTTCGCCGGAAAACGCGTTTTCGGCCGAAAACGTGTACGTTTGCACTTCCCCGCCACAGGGAAGCTGCTAGCCGGGAATTCTCTGCCTGGTTCTACCCGCTGCCCGGAACGCTACGCAGGGCAAAAGCGATTCTCGTCCTCCGTGCTTGCTTTTTCTCAGAAAGAGCCGTGGTGTGCGTTTTCACCGGAAAATGCGTTTTCGGCCGAAAACGTGTACGTTTGCACTTCCCCGCCACAGGGAAGCTGCTAGCCGGGAATTCTCTGCCTGGTTCTCCCCGCTGCCCGGAACGCTACGCAGGGCAAAAGCGATTCTCGTCCTCCGTGCTTGCTTTTTCTCAGAAAGAGCCGTGGTGTGCGTTTTCGCCGGAAAACGCGTTTTCGGCCGAAAACGTGTACGTTTGCACTTCCCCGCCACAGGGAAGCTGCTAGCCGGGAATTCTCTGCCTGGTTCTACCCGCTGCCCGGAACGCTACGCAGGGCAAAAGCGATTCTCGTCCTCCGTGCTTGCTTTTTCTCAGAAAGAGCCGTGGTGTGCTTTTTCGCCGAAAACGCGTTTTTGGCCGAAAACGTGTACGTTTGCACTTCCCCGCCACAGGGAAGCTGCTAGCCGGGAATTCTCTGCCTGGTTCTACCCGCTGCCCAGAACGCTACGCAGGGCAAAAGCGATTCTCGTCCTCCGTGCTTGCTTTTTCTCAGAAAGAGCCGTGGTGTGCGTTTTCGCCTGAAAACGCGTTTTCGGCCGAAAACGTGTACGTTTGCACTTCCCCGCCACAGGGAAGCTGCTAGCCGGGAATTCTCTGCCTGGTTCTACCCGCTGCCCGGAACGCTACGCAGGGCAAAAGCGATTCTCGTCCTCCGTGCTTGCTTTTTCTCAGAAAGAGCCGTGGTGTGCTTTTTCGCCGAAAACGCGTTTTTGGCCGAAAACGTGTACGTTTGCACTTCCCCGCCACAGGGAAGCTGCTAGCCGGGAATTCTCTGCCTGGTTCTACCCGCTGCCCGGAACGCTACGCAGGGCAAAAGCGATTCTTGTCCTCCGTGCTTGCTTTTTCTCAGAAAGAGCCGTGGTGTGCGTTTTCGCCGGAAAACGCGTTTTCGGCCGAAAACGTGTACGTTTGCACTTCCCCGCCACAGGGAAGCTGCTAGCCGGGAATTCTCTGCCTGGTTCTACCCGGTGCCCGGAACGCTACGCAGGGCAAAAGCGATTCTCGTCCTCCGTGCTTGCTTTTTCTCAGAAAGAGCCGTGGTGTGCGTTTTCGCCGGAAAACGCGTTTTCGGCCGAAAACGTGTACGTTTGCACTTCCCCGCCACAGGGAAGCTGCTAGCCGGGAATTCTTTGCCTGGTTCTACTCGCTGCCCGGAACGCTACGCAGGGCAAAAGCGATTCTCGTCCTCCGTGCTTGCTTTTTCTCAGAAAGAGCCGTGGTGTGCGTTTTCGCCGGAAAACGCGTTATCGGCCGAAAACGTGTACGTTTGCACTTCCCCGCCACAGGGAAGCTGCTAGCCGGGAATTCTCTGCCTGGTTCTACCCGCTGCCCGGAACGCTACGCAGGGCAAAAGCGATTCTCGTCCTCCGTGCTTGCTTTTTCTCAGAAAGAGCCGTGGTGTGCGTTTTCGCCGGAAAACGCGTTTTCGGCCGAAAACGTGTACGTTTGCACTTCCCCGCCACAGGGAAGCTGCTAGCCGGGAATTCTCTGCCTGGTTCTACCCGCTGCCCGGAACGCTACGCAGGGCAAAAGCGATTCTCGTCCTCCGTTCTTGCTTTTTCTCAGAAAGAGCCGTGGTGTGCGTTTTCGCCGAAAACGCGTTTTTGGCCGAAAACGTGTACGTTTGCACTTCCCAGCCACAGGGAAGCTGCTAGCCGGGAATTCTCTGCCTGGTTCTACCCGCTGCCCGGAACGCTACGCAGGGCAAAAGCGATTCTCGTCCTCCGTGCTTGCTTTTTCTCAGAAAGAGCCGTGGTGTGCGTTTTCCCCGGAAAACGCGTTTTCGGCAGAAAACGTGTACGTTTGCACTTCCCCGCCACAGGGAAGCTGCTAGCCGGGAATTCTCTGCCTGGTTCTACCCGCTGCCCGGAACGCTACGCAGGGCAAAAGCGATTCTCGTCCTCCGTGCTTGCTTTTTCTCAGAAAGAGCCGTGGTGTGCGTTTTCGCCGGAAAATGCGTTTTCGGCCGAAAACGTGTACGTTTGCACTTCCCCGCCACAGGGAAGCTGCTAGCCGGGAATTCTCTGCCTGGTTCTACCCGCTGCCCGGAACGCTACGCAGGGCAAAAGCGATTCTCGTCCTCCGTGCTTGCTTTTTCTCAGAAAGAGCCGTGGTGTGCGTTTTCGCCGGAAAATGCGTTTTCGGCCGAAAACGTGTACGTTTGCACTTCCCCGCCACAGGGAAGCTGCTAGCCGGGAATTCTCTGCCTGGTTCTACCCGCTGCCCGGAACGCTACGCAGGGCAAAAGCGATTCTCGTCCTCCGTGCTTGCTTTTTCTCAGAAAGAGCCGTGGTGTGCGTTTTCGCCGGAAAACGCGTTTTCGGCCGAAAACGTGTACGTTTGCACTTCCCCGCCACAGGGAAGCGGCTAGCCGGGAATTCTCTGCCTGGTTCTACCCGCTGCCCGGAACGCTACGCAGGGCAAAAGCGATTCTCGTCCTCCGTGCTTGCTTTTTCTCAGAAAGAGCCGTGGTGTGCGTTTTCGCCGGAAAATGCGTTTTCGGCCGAAAACGTGTACGTTTGCACTTCCCCGCCACAGGGAAGCTGCTAGCCGGGAATTCTCTGCCTGGTTCTACCCGCTGCCCGGAACGCTACGCAGGGCAAAAGCGATTCTCGTCCTCCGTGCTTGCTTTTTCTCAGAAAGAGCCGTGGTGTGCGTTTTCGCCGGAAAACGCGTTTTCGGCCGAAAACGTGTACGTTTGCACTTCCCCGCCACAGGGAAGCTGCTAGCCGGGAATTCTCTGCCTGGTTCTACCCGCTGCCCGGAACGCTACGCAGGGCAAAAGCGATTCTCGTCCTCCGTGCTTGCTTTTTCTCAGAAAGAGCCGTGGTGTGCGTTTTCGCCGGAAAACGCGTTTTCGGCCGAAAACGTGTACGTTTGCACTTCCCCGCCACAGGGAAGCTGCTAGCCGGGAATTCTCTGCCTGGTTCTACCCGCTGCCCGGAACGCTACGCAGGGCAAAAGCGATTCTCGTCCTCCGTGCTTGCTTTTTCTCAGAAAGAGCCGTGGTGTGCGTTTTCGCCGGAAAACGCGTTTTCGGCCGAAAACGTGTACGTTTGCACTTCCCCGCCACAGGGAAGCTGCTAGCCGGGAATTCTTTGCCTGGTTCTACTCGCTGCCCGGAACGCTACGCAGGGCAAAAGCGATTCTCGTCCTCCGTGCTTGCTTTTTCTCAGAAAGAGCCGTGGTGTGCGTTTTCGCCGGAAAACGCGTTATCGGCCGAAAACGTGTACGTTTGCACTTCCCCGCCACAGGGAAGCTGCTAGCCGGGAATTCTCTGCCTGGTTCTACCCGCTGCCCGGAACGCTACGCAGGGCAAAAGCGATTCTCGTCCTCCGTGCTTGCTTTTTCTCAGAAAGAGCCGTGGTGTGCGTTTTCGCCGGAAAACGCGTTTTTGGCCGAAAACGTGTACGTTTGCACTTCCCAGCCACAGGGAAGCTGCTAGCCGGGAATTCTCTGCCTGGTTCTACCCGCTGCCCGGAACGCTACGCAGGGCAAAAGCGATTCTCGTCCTCCGTGCTTGCTTTTTCTCAGAAAGAGCCGTGGTGTGCGTTTTCGCCGGAAAACGCGTTTTCGGCCGAAAACGTGTACGTTTGCACTTCCCCGCCACAGGGAAGCTGCTAGCCGGGAATTCTCTGCCTGGTTCTACCCGCTGCCCGGAACGCTACGCAGGGCAAAAGCGATTCTCGTCCTCCGTGCTTGCTTTTTCTCAGAAAGAGCCGTGGTGTGCGTTTTCGCCGGAAAACGCGTTATCGGCCGAAAACGTGTACGTTTGCACTTCCCCGCCACAGGGAAGCTGCTAGCCGGGAATTCTCTGCCTGGTTCTACCCGCTGCCCGGAACGCTACGCAGGGCAAAAGCGATTCTCGTCCTCCGTGCTTGCTTTTTCTCAGAAAGAGCCGTGGTGTGCGTTTTCGCCGGAAAACGCGTTTTCAGCCGAAAACGTGTACGTTTGCACTTCCCCGCCACAGGGAAGCTGCTAGCCGGGAATTCTCTGCCTGGTTCTACCCGCTGCCCGGAACGCTACGCAGGGCAAAAGCGATTCTCGTCCTCCGTGCTTGCTTTTCCTCAGAAAGAGCCGTGGTGTGCGTTTTCGCCGGAAAACGCGTTTTCGGCCGAAAACGTGTACGTTTGCACTTCCCCGCCACAGGGAAGCTGCTAGCCGGGAATTCTTTGCCTGGTTCTACTCGCTGCCCGGAACGCTACGCAGGGCAAAAGCGATTCTCGTCCTCCGTGCTTGCTTTTTCTCAGAAAGAGCCGTGGTGTGCGTTTTCGCCGGAAAACGCGTTATCGGCCGAAAACGTGTACGTTTGCACTTCCCCGCCACAGGGAAGCTGCTAGCCGGGAATTCTCTGCCTGGTTCTACCCGCTGCCCGGAACGCTACGCAGGGCAAAAGCGATTCTCGTCCTCCGTGCTTGCTTTTTCTCAGAAAGAGCCGTGGTGTGCGTTTTCGCCGGAAAACGCGTTTTCAGCCGAAAACGTGTACGTTTGCACTTCCCCGCCACAGGGAAGCTGCTAGCCGGGAATTCTCTGCCTGATTCTACCCGCTGCCCGGAACGCTACGCAGGGCAAAAGCGATTCTCGTCCTCCGTGCTTGCTTTTCCTCAGAAAGAGCCGTGGTGTGCGTTTTCGCCGGAAAACGCGTTTTCGGCCGAAAACGTGTACGTTTGCACTTCCCCGCCACAGGGAAGCTGCTAGCCGGGAATTCTCTGCCTGGTTCTACCCGGTGCCCGGAACGCTACGCAGGGCAAAAGCGATTCTCGTCCTCCGTGCTTGCTTTTTCTCAGAAAGAGCCGTGGTGTGCGTTTTCGCCGGAAAACGCGTTTTCGGCCGAAAACGTGTACGTTTGCACTTCCCCGCCACAGGGAAGCTGCTAGCCGGGAATTCTCTGCCTGGTTCTACCCGCTGCCCGGAACGCTACGCAGGGCAAAAGCGATTCTCGTCCTCCGTGCTTGCTTTTTCTCAGAAAGAGCCGTGGTGTGCGTTTTCGCCGGAAAATGCGTTTTCGGCCGAAAACGTGTACGTTTGCACTTCCCCGCCACAGGGAAGGTGCTAGCCGGGAATTCTCTGCCTGGTTCTACCCGCTGCCCGGAACGCTACGCAGGGCAAAAGCGATTCTCGTCCTCCGTGCTTGCTTTTTCTCAGAAAGATCCGTGGTGTGCGTTTTCGCCGGAAAACGCGTTTTCGGCCGAAAACGTGTACGTTTGCACTTCCCAGCCACAGGGAAGCTGCTAGCCGGGAATTCTCTGCCTGGTTCTACCCGCTGCCCGGAACGCTACGCAGGGCAAAAGCGATTCTCGTCCTCCGTGCTTGCTTTTTCTCAGAAAGAGCCGTGGTGTGCGTTTTCGCCGGAAAATGCGTTTTCGGCCGAAAACGTGTACGTTTGCACTTCCCGGCCACAGGGAAGCTGCTAGCCGGGAATTCTCTGCCTGGTTCTACCCGCTGCCCGGAACGCTACGCAGGGCAAAAGCGATTCTCGTCCTCCGTGCTTGCTTTTTCTCAGAAAGAGCCGTGGTGTGCGTTTTCGCCGGAAAACGCGTTTTCGGCCGAAAACGTGTACGTTTGCACTTCCCCGCCACAGGGAAGCGGCTAGCCGGGAATTCTCTGCCTGGTTCTACCCGCTGCCCGGAACGCTACGCAGGGCAAAAGCGATTCTCGTCCTCCGTTCTTGCTTTTTCTCAGAAAGAGCCGTGGTGTGCGTTTTCGCCGGAAAATGCGTTTTCGGCCGAAAACGTGTACGTTTGCACTTCCCCGCCACAGGGAAGCTGCTAGCCGGGAATTCTCTGCCTGGTTCTACCCGCTGCCCGGAACGCTACGCAGGGCAAAAGCGATTCTCGTCCTCCGTGCTTCCTTTTTCTCAGAAAGAGCCGTGGTGTGCGTTTTCGCCGGAAAACGCGTTTTCGGCCAAAAACGTGTACGTTTGCACTTCCCCGCCACAGGGAAGCTGCTAGCCGGGAATTCTCTGCCTGGTTCTACCCGCTGCCCGGAACGCTACGCAGGGCAAAAGCGATTCTCGTCCTCCGTGCTTGCTTTTTCTCAGAAAGAGCCGTGGTGTGCGTTTTCGCCGGAAAATGCGTTTTCGGCCGAAAACGTGTACGTTTGCACTTCCCCGCCACAGGGAAGCTGCTAGCCGGGAATTCTCTGCCTGGTTCTACCCGCTGCCCGGAACGCTACGCAGGGCAAAAGCGATTCTCGTCCTCCGTGCTTGCTTTTTCTCAGAAAGAGCCGTGGTGTGCGTTTTCGCCGGAAAACGCGTTTTCGGCCGAAAACGTGTACGTTTGCACTTCCCCGCCACAGGGAAGCTGCTAGCCGGGAATTCTCTGCCTGGTTCTACCCGCTGCCCGGAACGCTACGCAGGGCAAAAGCGATTCTCGTCCTCCGTGCTTGCTTTTTCTCAGAAAGAGCCGTGGTGTGCGTTTTCCCCGGAAAACGCGTTTTCGGCCGAAAACGTGTACGTTTGCACTTCCCCGCCACAGGGAAGCTGCTAGCCGGGAATTCTCTGCCTGGTTCTACCCGCTGCCCGGAACGCTACGCAGGGCAAAAGCGATTCTCGTCCTCCGTGCTTGCTTTTTCTCAGAAAGAGCCGTGGTGTGCGTTTTCGCCGGAAAATGCGTTTTCGGCCGAAAACGTGTACGTTTGCACTTCCCCGCCACAGGGAAGCTGCTAGCCGGGAATTCTCTGCCTGGTTCTACCCGCTGCCCGGAACGCTACGCAGGGCAAAAGCGATTCTCGTCCTCCGTGCTTGCTTTTTCTCAGAAAGAGCCGTGGTGTGCGTTTTCGCCTGAAAACGCGTTTTCGGCCGAAAACGTGTACGTTTGCACTTCCCCGCCACAGGGAAGCTGCTAGCCGGGAATTCTCTGCCTGGTTCTACCCGCTGCCCGGAACGCTACGCAGGGCAAAAGCGATTCTCGTCCTCCGTGCTTGCTTTTTCTCAGAAAGAGCCGTGGTGTGCTTTTTCGCCGAAAACGCGTTTTTGGCCGAAAACGTGTACGTTTGCACTTCCCCGCCACAGGGAAGCTGCTAGCCGGGAATTCTCTGCCTGGTTCTACCCGCTTCCCGGAACGCTACGCAGGGCAAAAGCGATTCTTGTCCTCCGTGCTTGCTTTTTCTCAGAAAGAGCCGTGGTGTGCGTTTTCGCCGGAAAACGCGTTTTCGGCCGAAAACGTGTACGTTTGCACTTCCCCGCCACAGGGAAGCTGCTAGCCGGGAATTCTCTGCCTGGTTCTACCCGCTGCCCGGAACGCTACGCAGGGCAAAAGCGATTCTCGTCCTCCGTGCTTGCTTTTTCTCAGAAAGAGCCGTGGTGTGCGTTTTCGCCGGAAAATGCGTTTTCGGCCGAAAACGTGTACGTTTGCACTTCCCCGCCACAGGGAAGCTGCTAGCCGGGAATTCTCTGCCTGGTTCTACCCGCTGCCCGGAACGCTACGCAGGGCAAAAGCGATTCTCGTCCTCCGTGCTTGCTTTTTCTCAGAAAGAGCCGTGGTGTGCGTTTTCGCCGGAAAACGCGTTTTCGGCCGAAAACGTGTACGTTTGCACTTCCCCGCCACAGGGAAGCTGCTAGCCGGGAATTCTCTGCCTGGTTCTACCCGCTGCCCGGAACGCTACGCAGGGCAAAAGCGATTCTCGTCCTCCGTGCTTGCTTTTTCTCAGAAAGAGCCGTGGTGTGCTTTTTCGCCGAAAACGCGTTTTTGGCCGAAAACGTGTACGTTTGCACTTCCCCGCCACAGGGAAGCTGCTAGCCGGGAATTCTCTGCCTGGTTCTACCCGCTGCCCGGAACGCTACGCAGGGCAAAAGCGATTCTCGTCCTCCGTGCTTGCTTTTTCTCAGAAAGAGCCGTGGTGTGCGTTTTCGCCGGAAAACGCGTTTTCGGCCGAAAACGTGTACGTTTGCACTTCCCCGCCACAGGGAAGCTGCTAGCCGGGAATTCTCTGCCTGGTTCTACCCGCTGCCCGGAACGCTACGCAGGGCAAAAGCGATTCTCGTCCTCCGTGCTTGCTTTTTCTCAGAAAGAGCCGTGGTGTGCTTTTTCGCCGAAAACGCGTTTTTGGCCGAAAACGTGTACGTTTGCACTTCCCCGCCACAGGGAAGCTGCTAGCCGGGAATTCTCTGCCTGGTTCTACCCGCTGCCCGGAACGCTACGCAGGGCAAAAGCGATTCTTGTCCTCCGTGCTTGCTTTTTCTCAGAAAGAGCCGTGGTGTGCGTTTTCGCCGGAAAACGCGTTTTCGGCCGAAAACGTGTACGTTTGCACTTCCCCGCCACAGGGAAGCTGCTAGCCGGGAATTCTCTGCCTGGTTCTACCCGCTGCCCGGAACGCTACGCAGGGCAAAAGCGATTCTCGTCCTCCGTGCTTGCTTTTTCTCAGAAAGAGCCGTGGTGTGCGTTTTCGCCGGAAAACGCGTTTTCGGCCGAAAACGTGTACGTTTGCACTTCCCCGCCACAGGGAAGCTGCTAGCCGGGAATTCTCTGCCTGGTTCTACCCGCTGCCCGGAACGCTACGCAGGGCAAAAGCGATTCTCGTCCTCCGTGCTTGCTTTTTCTCAGAAAGAGCCGTGGTGTGCGTTTTCGCCGGAAAACGCGTTTTCGGCCGAAAACGTGTACGTTTGCACTTCCCCGCCACAGGGAAGCTGCTAGCCGGGAATTCTCTGCCTGGTTCTACCCGCTGCCCGGAACGCTACGCAGGGCAAAAGCGATTCTCGTCCTCCGTGCTTGCTTTTTCTCAGAAAGAGCCGTGGTGTGCGTTTTCGCCGGAAAACGCGTTTTCGGCCGAAAACGTGTACGTTTGCACTTCCCCGCCACAGGGAAGCTGCTAGCCGGGAATTCTTTGCCTGGTTCTACTCGCTGCCCGGAACGCTACGCAGGGCAAAAGCGATTCTCGTCCTCCGTGCTTGCTTTTTCTCAGAAAGAGCCGTGGTGTGCGTTTTCGCCGGAAAACGCGTTATCGGCCGAAAACGTGTACGTTTGCACTTCCCCGCCACAGGGAAGCTGCTAGCCGGGAATTCTTTGCCTGGTTCTACTCGCTGCCCGGAACGCTACGCAGGGCAAAAGCGATTCTCGTCCTCCGTGCTTGCTTTTTCTCAGAAAGAGCCGTGGTGTGCGTTTTCGCCGGAAAACGCGTTATCGGCCGAAAACGTGTACGTTTGCACTTCCCCGCCACAGGGAAGCTGCTAGCCGGGAATTCTTTGCCTGGTTCTACTCGCTGCCCGGAACGCTACGCAGGGCAAAAGCGATTCTCGTCCTCCGTGCTTGCTTTTTCTCAGAAAGAGCCGTGGTGTGCGTTTTCGCCGGAAAACGCGTTTTCGGCCGAAAACGTGTACGTTTGCACTTCCCCGCCACAGGGAAGCTGCTAGCCGGGAATTCTCTGCCTGGTTCTACCCGCTGCCCGGAACGCTACGCAGGGCAAAAGCGATTCTCGTCCTCCGTGCTTGCTTTTTCTCAGAAAGAGCCGTGGTGTGCGTTTTCGCCGGAAAACGCGTTTTCGGCCGAAAACGTGTACGTTTGCACTTCCCCGCCACAGGGAAGCTGCTAGCCGGGAATTCTCTGCCTGGTTCTACCCGCTGCCCGGAACGCTACGCAGGGCAAAAGCGATTCTCGTCCTCCGTGCTTGCTTTTTCTCAGAAAGAGCCGTGGTGTGCGTTTTCGCCGGAAACGCGTTTTTGGCCGAAAACGTGTACGTTTGCACTTCCCCGCCACAGGGAAGCTGCTAGCCGGGAATTCTCTGCCTGGTTCTACCCGCTGCCCGGAACGCTACGCAGGGCAAAAGCGATTCTTGTCCTCCGTGCTTGCTTTTTCTCAGAAAGAGCCGTGGTGTGCGTTTTCGCAGGAAAACGCGTTTTCGGCCGAAAACGTGTACGTTTGCACTTCCCCGCCACAGGGAAGCTGCTAGCCGGGAATTCTCTGCCTGGTTCTACCCGCTGCCCGGAACGCTACGCAGGGCAAAAGCGATTCTCGTCCTCCGTGCTTGCTTTTTCTCAGAAAGAGCCGTGGTGTGCGTTTTCGCCGGAAAACGCGTTTTCGGCCGAAAACGTGTACGTTTGCACTTCCCCGCCACAGGGAAGCTGCTAGCCGGGAATTCTCTGCCTGGTTCTACCCGCTGCCCGGAACGCTACGCAGGGCAAAAGCGATTCTCGTCCTCCGTGCTTGCTTTTTCTCAGAAAGAGCCGTGGTGTGCGTTTTCGCCGGAAAACGCGTTTTCGGCCGAAAACGTGTACGTTTGCACTTCCCCGCCACAGGGAAGCTGCTAGCCGGGAATTCTCTGCCTGGTTCTACCCGCTGCCCGGAACGCTACGCAGGGCAAAAGCGATTCTCGTCCTCCGTGCTTGCTTTTTCTCAGAAAGAGCCGTGGTGTGCGTTTTCGCCGGAAAACGCGTTTTCGGCCGAAAACGTGTACGTTTGCAGTTCCCCGCCACAGGGAAGCTGCTAGCCGGGAATTCTCTGCCTGGTTCTACCCGCTGCCCGGAACGCTACGCAGGGCAAAAGCGATTCTCGTCCTCCGTTCTTGCTTTTTCTCAGAAAGAGCCGTGGTGTGCGTTTTCGCCGAAAACGCGTTTTTGGCCGAAAACGTGTACGTTTGCACTTCCCAGCCACAGGGAAGCTGCTAGCCGGGAATTCTCTGCCTGGTTCTACCCGCTGCCCGGAACGCTACGCAGGGCAAAAGCGATTCTCGTCCTCCGTGCTTGCTTTTTCTCAGAAAGAGCCGTGGTGTGCGTTTTCCCCGGAAAACGCGTTTTCGGCCGAAAACGTGTACGTTTGCACTTCCCCGCCACAGGGAAGCTGCTAGCCGGGAATTCTCTGCCTGGTTCTACCCGCTGCCCGGAACGCTACGCAGGGCAAAAGCGATTCTCGTCCTCCGTGCTTGCTTTTTCTCAGAAAGAGCCGTGGTGTGCGTTTTCGCCGGAAAATGCGTTTTCGGCCGAAAACGTGTACGTTTGCACTTCCCCGCCACAGGGAAGCTGCTAGCCGGGAATTCTCTGCCTGGTTCTACCCGCTGCCCGGAACGCTACGCAGGGCAAAAGCGATTCTCGTCCTCCGTGCTTGCTTTTTCTCAGAAAGAGCCGTGGTGTGCGTTTTCGCCGGAAAACGCGTTTTCGGCCGAAAACGTGTACGTTTGCACTTCCCCGCCACAGGGAAGCTGCTAGCCGGGAATTCTCTGCCTGGTTCTACCCGCTGCCCGGAACGCTACGCAGGGCAAAAGCGATTCTCGTCCTCCGTGCTTGCTTTTTCTCAGAAAGAGCCGTGGTGTGCGTTTTCGCCGGAAAACGCGTTTTCGGCCGAAAACGTGTACGTTTGCACTTCCCCGCCACAGGGAAGCTGCTAGCCGGGAATTCTTTGCCTGGTTCTACTCGCTGCCCGGAACGCTACGCAGGGCAAAAGCGATTCTCGTCCTCCGTGCTTGCTTTTTCTCAGAAAGAGCCGTGGTGTGCGTTTTCGCCGGAAAACGCGTTATCGGCCGAAAACGTGTACGTTTGCACTTCCCCGCCACAGGGAAGCTGCTAGCCGGGAATTCTCTGCCTGGTTCTACCCGCTGCCCGGAACGCTACGCAGGGCAAAAGCGATTCTCGTCCTCCGTGCTTGCTTTTTCTCAGAAAGAGCCGTGGTGTGCTTTTTCGCCGAAAACGCGTTTTCGGCCGAAAACGTGTACGTTTGCACTTCCCCGCCACAGGGAAGCTGCTAGCCGGGAATTCTCTGCCTGGTTCTACCCGCTGCCCGGAACGCTACGCAGGGCAAAAGCGATTCTCGTCCTCCGTGCTTGCTTTTTCTCAGAAAGAGCCGTGGTGTGCGTTTTCGCCGGAAAACGCGTTTTCGGCCGAAAACGTGTACGTTTGCACTTCCCCGCCACAGGGAAGCTGCTAGCCGGGAATTCTCTGCCTGGTTCTACCCGCTGCCCGGAACGCTACGCAGGGCAAAAGCGATTCTCGTCCTCCGTGCTTGCTTTTTCTCAGAAAGAGCCGTGGTGTGCGTTTTCGCCGGAAAACGCGTTTTCGCCGGAAAACGCGTTTTCGGCCGAAAACGTGTACGTTTGCACTTCCCCGCCACAGGGAAGCTGCTAGCCGGGAATTCTCTGCCTGGTTCTACCCGCTGCCCGGAACGCTACGCAGGGCAAAAGCGATTCTCGTCCTCCGTGCTTGCTTTTTCTCAGAAAGAGCCGTGGTGTGCGTTTTCGCCGGAAAACGCGTTTTCGGCCGAAAACGTGTACGTTTGCACTTCCCCGCCACAGGAAAGCTGCTAGCCGGGAATTCTCTGCCTGGTTCTACCCGCTGCCCGGAACGCTACGCAGGGCAAAAGCGATTCTCGTCCTCCGTGCTTGCTTTTTCTCAGAAAGAGCCGTGGTGTGCGTTTTCGCCGGAAAACGCGTTTTCGGCCGAAAACGTGTACGTTTGCACTTCCCCGCCACAGGGAAGCTGCTAGCCGGGAATTCTCTGCCTGGTTCTACCCGCTGCCTGGAACGCTACACAGGGCAAAAGCGATTCTCGTCCTCCGTGCTTGCTTTTTCTCAGAAAGAGCCGTGGTGTGCGTTTTCGCCGGAAAACGCGTTTTCGGCCGAAAACGTGTACGTTTGCACTTCCCCGCCACAGGGAAGCTGCTAGCCGGGAATTCTTTGCCTGGTTCTACTCGCTGCCCGGAACGCTACGCAGGGCAAAAGCGATTCTCGTCCTCCGTGCTTGCTTTTTCTCAGAAAGAGCCGTGGTGTGCGTTTTCGCCGGAAAACGCGTTATCGGCCGAAAACGTGTACGTTTGCACTTCCCCGCCACAGGGAAGCTGCTAGCCGGGAATTGTCTGCCTGGTTCTACCCGCTGCCCGGAACGCTACGCAGGGCAAAAGCGATTCGCGTCCTCCGTGCTTGCTTTTTCTCAGAAAGAGCCGTGGTGTGCGTTTTCGCCGGAAAACGCGTTTTCGGCCGAAAACGTGTACGTTTGCACTTCCCAGCCACAGGGAAGCTGCTAGCCGGGAATTCTCTGCCTGGTTCTACCCGCTGCCCGGAACGCTACGCAGGGCAAAAGCGATTCTCGTCCTCCGTGCTTGCTTTTTCTCAGAAAGAGCCGTGGTGTGCGTTTTCGCCGGAAAATGCGTTTTCGGCCGAAAACGTGTACGTTTGCACTTCCCGGCCACAGGGAAGCTGCTAGCCGGGAATTCTCTGCCTGGTTCTACCCGCTGCCCGGAACGCTACGCAGGGCAAAAGCGATTCTCGTCCTCCGTGCTTGCTTTTTCTCAGAAAGAGCCGTGGTGTGCGTTTTCCCCGGAAAACGCGTTTTCGGCCGAAAACGTGTACGTTTGCACTTCCCCGCCACAGGGAAGCGGCTAGCCGGGAATTCTCTGCCTGGTTCTACCCGCTGCCCGGAACGCTACGCAGGGCAAAAGCGATTCTCGTCCTCCGTTCTTGCTTTTTCTCAGAAAGAGCCGTGGTGTGCGTTTTCGCCGGAAAACGCGTTTTCGGCCGAAAACGTGTACGTTTGCACTTCCCCGCCACAGGGAAGCTGCTAGCCGGGAATTCTCTGCCTGGTTCTACCCGCTGCCCGGAACGCTACGCAGGGCAAAAGCGATTCTCGTCCTCCGTGCTTGCTTTTTCTCAGAAAGAGCCGTGGTGTGCGTTTTCGCCGGAAAACGCGTTTTCGGCCGAAAACGTGTACGTTTGCACTTCCCCGCCACAGGGAAGCTGCTAGCCGGGAATTCTTTGCCTGGTTCTACCCGCTGCCCGGAACGCTACGCAGGGCAAAAGCGATTCTCGTCCTCCGTGCTTGCTTTTTCTCAGAAAGAGCCGTGGTGTGCGTTTTCGCCGGAAAACGCGTTATCGGCCGAAAACGTGTACGTTTGCACTTCCCCGCCACAGGGAAGCTGCTAGCCGGGAATTCTCTGCCTGGTTCTACCCGCTGCCCGGAACGCTACGCAGGGCAAAAGCGATTCTCGTCCTCCGTGCTTGCTTTTTCTCAGAAAGAGCCGTGGTGTGCGTTTTCGCCGGAAAACGCGTTTTCAGCCGAAAACGTGTACGTTTGCACTTCCCCGCCACAGGAAAGCTGCTAGCCGGGAATTCTCTGCCTGGTTCTACCCGCTGCCCGGAACGCTACGCAGGGCAAAAGCGATTCTCGTCCTCCGTGCTTGCTTTTTCTCAGAAAGAGCCGTGGTGTGCGTTTTCGCCGGAAAATGCGTTTTCGGCCGAAAACGTGTACGTTTGCACTTCCCCGCCACAGGGAAGCTGCTAGCCGGGAATTCTCTGCCTGGTTCTACCCGCTGCCCGGAACGCTACGCAGGGCAAAAGCGATTCTCGTCCTCCGTGCTTGCTTTTTCTCAGAAAGAGCCGTGGTGTGCGTTTTCGCCGGAAAACGCGTTTTCGGCCGAAAACGTGTACGTTTGCACTTCCCCGCCACAGGAAAGCTGCTAGCCGGGAATTCTC
Organism: Athene noctua; assembly: GCF_965140245.1. Classification (NCBI taxonomy): domain Eukaryota; kingdom Metazoa; phylum Chordata; class Aves; order Strigiformes; family Strigidae; genus Athene; species Athene noctua. The sequence continues at coordinate 173,900 of NW_027437675.1, forward strand.
TGCCTGGTTCTACCCGCTGCCCGGAACGCTACGCAGGGCAAAAGCGATTCTCGTCCTCCGTGCTTGCTTTTTCTCAGAAAGAGCCGTGGTGTGCGTTTTCGCCGGAAAATGCGTTTTCGGCCGAAAACGTGTACGTTTGCACTTCCCCGCCACAGGGAAGGTGCTAGCCGGGAATTCTCTGCCTGGTTCTACCCGCTGCCCGGAACGCTACGCAGGGCAAAAGCGATTCGCGTCCTCCGTGCTTGCTTTTTCTCAGAAAGAGCCGTGGTGTGCGTTTTCGCCGGAAAACGCGTTTTCGGCCGAAAACGTGTACGTTTGCACTTCCCAGCCACAGGGAAGCTGCTAGCCGGGAATTCTCTGCCTGGTTCTACCCGCTGCCCGGAACGCTACGCAGGGCAAAAGCGATTCTCGTCCTCCGTGCTTGCTTTTTCTCAGAAAGAGCCGTGGTGTGCGTTTTCGCCGGAAAATGCGTTTTCGGCCGAAAACGTGTACGTTTGCACTTCCCCGCCACAGGGAAGCTGCTAGCCGGGAATTCTCTGCCTGGTTCTACCCGCTGCCCGGAACGCTACGCAGGGCAAAAGCGATTCTCGTCCTCCGTGCTTGCTTTTTCTCAGAAAGAGCCGTGGTGTGCGTTTTCGCCGGAAAACGCGTTTTCGGCCGAAAACGTGTACGTTTGCACTTCCCCGCCACAGGGAAGCTGCTAGCCGGGAATTCTCTGCCTGGTTCTACCCGCTGCCCGGAACGCTACGCAGGGCAAAAGCGGTTCTCGTCCTCCGTGCTTGCTTTTTCTCAGAAAGAGCCGTGGTGTGCGTTTTCGCCGGAAAACGCGTTTTCGGCCGAAAACGTGTACGTTTGCACTTCCCCGCCACAGGGAAGCTGCTAGCCGGGAATTCTTTGCCTGGTTCTACCCGCTGCCCGGAACGCTACGCAGGGCAAAGTGATTCTCGTCCTCCGTGCTTGCTTTTTCTCAGAAAGAGCCGTGGTGTGCGTTTTCGCCGGAAAACGCGTTATCGGCCGAAAACGTGTACGTTTGCACTTCCCCGCCACAGGGAAGCTGCTAGCCGGGAATTCTCTGCCTGGTTCTCCCCGCTGCCCGGAACGCTACGCAGGGCAAAAGCGATTCTCGTCCTCCGTGCTTGCTTTTTCTCAGAAAGAGCCGTGGTGTGCGTTTTCGCCGGAAAACGCGTTTTCGGCCGAAAACGTGTACGTTTGCACTTCCCCGCCACAGGAAAGCTGCTAGCCGGGAATTCTCTGCCTGGTTCTACCCGCTGCCCGGAACGCTACGCAGGGCAAAAGCGATTCTCGTCCTCCGTGCTTGCTTTTTCTCAGAAAGAGCCGTGGTGTGCGTTTTCGCCGGAAAACGCGTTTTCGGCCGAAAACGTGTACGTTTGCACTTCCCAGCCACAGGGAAGCTGCTAGCCGGGAATTCTCTGCCTGGTTCTACCCGCTGCCCGGAACGCTACGCAGGGCAAAAGCGGTTCTCGTCCTCCGTGCTTGCTTTTTCTCAGAAAGAGCCGTGGTGTGCGTTTTCGCCGGAAAACGCGTTTTCGGCCGAAAACGTGTACGTTTGCACTTCCCTGCCACAGGGAAGCTGCTAGCCGGGAATTCTCTGCCTGGTTCTACCCGCTGCCCGGAACGCTACGCAGGGCAAAAGCGATTCGCGTCCTCCGTGCTTGCTTTTTCTCAGAAAGAGCCGTGGTGTGCGTTTTCGCCGGAAAACGCGTTTTCGGCCGAAAACGTGTACGTTTGCACTTCCCAGCCACAGGGAAGCTGCTAGCCGGGAATTCTCTGCCTGGTTCTACCCGCTGCCCGGAACGCTACGCAGGGCAAAAGCGATTCTCGTCCTCCGTGCTTGCTTTTTCTCAGAAAGAGCCGTGGTGTGCGTTTTCGCCGGAAAATGCGTTTTCGGCCGAAAACGTGTACGTTTGCACTTCCCCGCCACAGGGAAGCTGCTAGCCGGGAATTCTCTGCCTGGTTCTACCCGCTGCCCGGAACGCTACGCAGGGCAAAAGCGATTCTCGTCCTCCGTGCTTGCTTTTTCTCAGAAAGAGCCGTGGTGTGCGTTTTCGCCGGAAAACGAGTTTTCGGCCGAAAACGTGTACGTTTGCACTTCCCCGCCACAGGGAAGCTGCTAGCCGGGAATTCTCTGCCTGGTTCTACCCGCTGCCCGGAACGCTACGCAGGGCAAAAGCGATTCTCGTCCTCCGTGCTTGCTTTTTCTCAGAAAGAGCCGTGGTGTGCGTTTTCGCCGGAAAACGCGTTTTCGGCCGAAAACGTGTACGTTTGCACTTCCCCGCCACAGGGAAGCTGCTAGCCGGGAATTCTTTGCCTGGTTCTACCCGCTGCCCGGAACGCTACGCAGGGCAAAAGCGATTCTCGTCCTCCGTGCTTGCTTTTTCTCAGAAAGAGCCGTGGTGTGCGTTTTCGCCGGAAAACGCGTTATCGGCCGAAAACGTGTACGTTTGCACTTCCCCGCCACAGGGAAGCTGCTAGCCGGGAATTCTCTGCCTGGTTCTACCCGCTGCCCGGAACGCTACGCAGGGCAAAAGCGATTCTCGTCCTCCGTGCTTGCTTTTTCTCAGAAAGAGCCGTGGTGTGCGTTTTCGCCGGAAAACGCGTTTTCGGCCGAAAACGTGTACGTTTGCACTTCCCCGCCACAGGAAAGCTGCTAGCCGGGAATTCTCTGCCTGGTTCTACCCGCTGCCCGGAACGCTACGCAGGGCAAAAGCGATTCTCGTCCTCCGTGCTTGCTTTTTCTCAGAAAGAGCCGTGGTGTGCGTTTTCGCCGGAAAACGCGTTTTCGGCCGAAAACGTGTACGTTTGCACTTCCCCGCCACAGGGAAGCTGCTAGCCGGGAATTCTCTGCCTGGTTCTACCCGCTGCCCGGAACGCTACGCAGGGCAAAAGCGGTTCTCGTCCTCCGTGCTTGCTTTTTCTCAGAAAGAGCCGTGGTGTGCGTTTTCGCCGGAAAACGCGTTTTCGGCCGAAAACGTGTACGTTTGCACTTCCCCGCCACAGGGAAGCTGCTAGCCGGGAATTCTCTGCCTGGTTCTACCCGCTGCCCGGAACGCTACGCAGGGCAAAAGCGATTCTCGTCCTCCGTGCTTGCTTTTTCTCAGAAAGAGCCGTGGTGTGCGTTTTCGCCGGAAAACGCGTTTTCGGCTGAAAACGTGTACGTTTGCACTTCCCGGCCACAGGGAAGCTGCTAGCCAGGAATTCTCTGCCTGGTTCTACCCGCTGCCCGGAACGCTACGCAGGGCAAAAGCGATTCTCGTCCTCCGTGCTTGCTTTTTCTCAGAAAGAGCCGTGGTGTGCGTTTTCGCCGGAAAAAGCGTTTTCGGCCGAAAACGTGTACGTTTGCACTTCCCCGCCACAGGGAAGCTGCTAGCCGGGAATTCTCTGCCTGGTTCTACCCGCTGCCCGGAACGCTACGCAGGGCAAAAGCGATTCTCGTCCTCCGTGCTTGCTTTTTCTCAGAAAGAGCCGTGGTGTGCGTTTTCGCCGGAAAACGCGTTTTCGGCCGAAAACGTGTACGTTTGCACTTCCCCGCCACAGGGAAGCTGCTAGCCGGGAATTCTCTGCCTGGTTCTACCCGCTGCCCGGAACGCTACGCAGGGCAAAAGCGATTCTCGTCCTCCGTGCTTGCTTTTTCTCAGAAAGAGCCGTGGTGTGCGTTTTCGCCGGAAAACGCGTTTTCGGCCGAAAACGTGTACGTTTGCACTTCCCCGCCACAGGGAAGCTGCTAGCCGGGAATTCTCTGCCTGGTTCTACCCGCTGCCCGGAACGCTACGCAGGGCAAAAGCGATTCTCGTCCTCCGTGCTTGCTTTTTCTCAGAAAGAGCCGTGGTGTGCGTTTTCGCCGGAAAACGCGTTTTCGGCCGAAAACTTGTACGTTTGCACTTCCCCGCCACAGGGAAGCTGCTAGCCGGGAATTCTCTGCCTGGTTCTGCCCGCTGCCCGGAACGCTACGCAGGGCAAAAGCGATTCTCGTCCTCCGTGCTTGCTTTTTCTCAGAAAGAGCCGTGGTGTGCGTTTTCGCCGGAAAACGCGTTTTCGGCCGAAAACGTGTACGTTTGCACTTCCCCGCCACAGGGAAGCTGCTAGCCGGGAATTCTCTGCCTGGTTCTACCCGCTGCCCGGAACGCTACGCAGGGCAAAAGCGATTCTCGTCCTCCGTGCTTGCTTTTTCTCAGAAAGAGCCGTGGTGTGCGTTTTCGCCGGAAAACGCGTTTTCGGCCGAAAACGTGTACGTTTGCAGTTCCCCGCCACAGGGAAGCTGCTAGCCGGGAATTCTCTGCCTGGTTCTACCCGCTGCCCGGAACGCTACGCAGGGCAAAAGCGATTCTCGTCCTCCGTTCTTGCTTTTTCTCAGAAAGAGCCGTGGTGTGCGTTTTCGCCGAAAACGAGTTTTTGGCCGAAAACGTGTACGTTTGCACTTCCCAGCCACAGGGAAGCTGCTAGCCGGGAATTCTCTGCCTGGTTCTACCCGCTGCCCGGAACGCTACGCAGGGCAAAAGCGATTCTCGTCCTCCGTGCTTGCTTTTTCTCAGAAAGAGCCGTGGTGTGCGTTTTCGCCGGAAAAAGCGTTTTCGGCCGAAAACGTGTACGTTTGCACTTCCCCGCCACAGGGAAGCTGCTAGCCGGGAATTCTCTGCCTGGTTCTACCCGCTGCCCGGAACGCTACGCAGGGCAAAAGCGATTCTCGTCCTCCGTGCTTGCTTTTTCTCAGAAAGAGCCGTGGTGTGCGTTTTCGCCGGAAAACGCGTTTTCGGCCGAAAACGTGTACGTTTGCACTTCCCCGCCACAGGGAAGCTGCTAGCCGGGAATTCTCTGCCTGGTTCTACCCGCTGCCCGGAACGCTACGCAGGGCAAAAGCGATTCTCGTCCTCCGTGCTTGCTTTTTCTCAGAAAGAGCCGTGGTGTGCGTTTTCGCCGGAAAACGCGTTTTCGGCCGAAAACGTGTACGTTTGCACTTCCCCGCCACAGGGAAGCTGCTAGCCGGGAATTCTCTGCCTGGTTCTACCCGCTGCCCGGAACGCTACGCAGGGCAAAAGCGATTCTCGTCCTCCGTGCTTGCTTTTTCTCAGAAAGAGCCGTGGTGTGCGTTTTCGCCGGAAAACGCGTTTTCGGCCGAAAACTTGTACGTTTGCACTTCCCCGCCACAGGGAAGCTGCTAGCCGGGAATTCTCTGCCTGGTTCTGCCCGCTGCCCGGAACGCTACGCAGGGCAAAAGCGATTCTCGTCCTCCGTGCTTGCTTTTTCTCAGAAAGAGCCGTGGTGTGCGTTTTCGCCGGAAAACGCGTTTTCGGCCGAAAACGTGTACGTTTGCACTTCCCCGCCACAGGGAAGCTGCTAGCCGGGAATTCTCTGCCTGGTTCTACCCGCTGCCCGGAACGCTACGCAGGGCAAAAGCGATTCTCGTCCTCCGTGCTTGCTTTTTCTCAGAAAGAGCCGTGGTGTGCGTTTTCGCCGGAAAACGCGTTTTCGGCCGAAAACGTGTACGTTTGCAGTTCCCCGCCACAGGGAAGCTGCTAGCCGGGAATTCTCTGCCTGGTTCTACCCGCTGCCCGGAACGCTACGCAGGGCAAAAGCGATTCTCGTCCTCCGTTCTTGCTTTTTCTCAGAAAGAGCCGTGGTGTGCGTTTTCGCCGAAAACGAGTTTTTGGCCGAAAACGTGTACGTTTGCACTTCCCAGCCACAGGGAAGGTGCTAGCCGGGAATTCTCTGCCTGGTTCTACCCGCTGCCCGGAACGCTACGCAGGGCAAAAGCGATTCTCGTCCTCCGTGCTTGCTTTTTCTCAGAAAGAGCCGTGGTGTGCGTTTTCGCCGGAAAACGCGTTTTCGGCCGAAAACGTGTACGTTTGCACTTCCCCGCCACAGGGAAGCTGCTAGCCGGGAATTCTCTGCCTGGTTCTACCCGCTGCCCGGAACGCTACGCAGGGCAAAAGCGATTCTCGTCCTCCGTGCTTGCTTTTTCTCAGAAAGAGCCGTGGTGTGCGTTTTCGCCGGAAAACGCGTTTTCGGCCGAAAACGTGTACGTTTGCACTTCCCCGCCACAGGGAAGCTGCTAGCCGGGAATTCTCTGCCTGGTTCTGCCCGCTGCCCGGAACGCTACGCAGGGCAAAAGCGATTCTCGTCCTCCGTGCTTGCTTTTTCTCAGAAAGAGCCGTGGTGTGCGTTTTCGCCGGAAAACGCGTTTTCGGCCGAAAACGTGTACGTTTGCACTTCCCCGCCACAGGGAAGGTGCTAGCCGGGAATTCTCTGCCTGGTTCTACCCGCTGCCCGGAACGCTACGCAGGGCAAAAGCGATTGTCGTCCTCCGTTCTTGCTTTTTCTCAGAAAGAGCCGTGGTGTGCGTTTTCGCCGGAAAACGCGTTTTCGGCCGAAAACGTGTACGTTTGCACTTCCCCGCCACAGGGAAGCTGCTAGCCGGGAATTCTCTGCCTGGTTCTACCCGCTGCCCGGAACGCTACGCAGGGCAAAAGCGATTCTCGTCCTCCGTGCTTGCTTTTTCTCAGAAAGAGCCGTGGTGTGCGTTTTCGCCGGAAAACGCGTTTTCGGCTGAAAACGTGTACGTTTGCACTTCCCCGCCACAGGGAAGCTGCTAGCCAGGAATTCTCTGCCTGGTTCTACCCGCTGCCCGGAACGCTACGCAGGGCAAAAGCGATTCTCGTCCTCCGTGCTTGCTTTTTCTCAGAAAGAGCCGTGGTGTGCGTTTTCGCCGGAAAACGCGTTTTCGGCCGAAAACGTGTACGTTTGCACTTCCCCGCCACAGGGAAGCTGCTAGCCGGGAATTCTCTGCCTGGTTCTACCCGCTGCCCGGAACGCTACGCAGGGCAAAAGCGATTCTCGTCCTCCGTGCTTGCTTTTTCTCAGAAAGAGCCGTGGTGTGCGTTTTCGCCGGAAAACGCGTTTTCGGCCGAAAACGTGTACGTTTCCACTTCCCCGCCACAGGGAAGCTGCTCCCCGGGAATTCTCTGCCTGGTTCTACCCGCTGCCCGGAACGCTACGCAGGGCAAAAGCGATTCTCGTCCTCCGTGCTTGCTTTTTCTCAGAAAGAGCCGTGGTGTGCGTTTTCGCCGGAAAACGCGTTTTCGGCCGAAAACGTGTACGTTTGCACTTCCCCGCCACAGGGAAGCTGCTAGCCGGGAATTCTCTGCCTGGTTCTACCCGCTGCCCGGAACGCTACGCAGGGCAAAAGCGATTCTCGTCCTCCGTGCTTGCTTATTCTCAGAAAGAGCCGTGGTGTGCGTTTTCGCCGGAAAACGCGTTTTCAGCCGAAAACGTGTACGTTTGCACTTCCCCGCCACAGGGAAGCTGCTAGCCGGGAATTCTCTGCCTGGTTCTACCCGCTGCCCGGAACGCTACGCAGGGCAAAAGCGATTCTCGTCCTCCGTGCTTGCTTTTTCTCAGAAAGAGCCGTGGTGTGCGTTTTCGCCGGAAAACGCGTTTTCGGCCGAAAACGTGTACGTTTGCACTTCCCCGCCACAGGGAAGCTGCTAGCCGGGAATTCTCTGCCTGGTTCTACCCGCTGCCCGGAACGCTACGCAGGGCAAAAGCGATTCTCGTCCTCCGTGCTTGCTTTTTCTCAGAAAGAGCCGTGGTGTGCGTTTTCGCCGGAAAACGCGTTTTCGGCCGAAAACGTGTACGTTTGCACTTCCCCGCCACAGGGAAGCTGCTAGCCGTTAATTCTCTGCCTGGTTCTACCCGCTGCCCGGAACGCTACGCAGGGCAAAAGCGATTCTCGTCCTCCGTGCTTGCTTTTTCTCAGAAAGAGCCGTGGTGTGCGTTTTCGCCGGAAAACGCGTTTTCGGCCGAAAACGTGTACGTTTGCACTTCCCCGCCACAGGGAAGCTGCTAGCCGGGAATTCTCTGCCTGGTTCTACCCGCTGCCCGGAACGCTACGCAGGGCAAAAGCGATTCTCGTCCTCCGTGCTTGCTTTTTCTCAAAAAGAGCCGTGGTGTGCGTTTTCGCCAGAAAATGCGTTTTCGGCCGAAAACGTGTACGTTTGCACTTCCCCGCCACAGGGAAGCTGCTAGCCGGGAATTCTCTGCCTGGTTCTACCCGCTGCCCGGAACGCTACGCAGGGCAAAAGCGATTCTCGTCCTCCGTGCTTGCTTTTTCTCAGAAAGAGCCGTGGTGTGCGTTTTCGCCGGAAAACGCGTTTTTGGCCGAAAACATGTACGTTTGCACTTCCCCGCCACAGGGAAGCTGCTAGCCGGGAATTCTCTGCCTGGTTCTACCCGCTGCCCGGAACGCTACGCAGGGCAAAAGCGATTCTCGTCCTCCGTGCTTGCTTTTTCTCAGAAAGAGCCGTGGTGTGCGTTTTCGCCGGAAAACGCGTTTTCGGCCGAAAACGTGTACGTTTGCACTTCCCCGCCACAGGGAAGCTGCTAGCCGGGAATTCTCTGCCTGGTTCTACCCGCTGCCCGGAACGCTACGCAGGGCAAAAGCGATTCTCGCCCTCCGTGCTTGCTTTTTCTCAGAAAGAGCCGTGGTGTGCGTTTTCGCCGGAAAACGCGTTTTCGGCCGAAAACGTGTACGTTTGCACTTCCCCGCCACAGGGAAGCTGCTAGCCGGGAATTCTCTGCCTGGTTCTGCCCGCTGCCCGGAACGCTACGCAGGGCAAAAGCGATTCTCGTCCTCCGTGCTTACTTTTTCTCAGAAAGAGCCGTGGTGTGCGTTTTCGCCGGAAAACGCGTTTTCGGCCGAAAACGTGTACGTTTGCACTTCCCCGCCACAGGGAAGCTGCTAGCCGGGAATTCTCTGCCTGGTTCTACCCGCTGCCCGGAACGCTACGCAGGGCAAAAGCGATTCTCGTCCTCCGTGCTTGCTTTTTCTCAGAAAGAGCCGTGGTGTGCGTTTTCGCCGGAAAACGCGTTTTCGGCCGAAAACGTGTACGTTTGCACTTCCCCGCCACAGGGAAGCTGCTAGCCGGGAATTCTCTGCCTGGTTCTACCCGCTGCCCGGAACGCTACGCAGGGCAAAAGCGATTCTCGTCCTCCGTGCTTGCTTTTTCTCAGAAAGAGCCGTGGTGTGCGTTTTCGCCGGAAAACGCGTTTTCGGCCGAAAACGTGTACGTTTGCACTTCCCCGCCACAGGGAAGCTGCTAGCCGGGAATTCTCTGCCTGGTTCTACCCGCTGCCCGGAACGCTACGCAGGGCAAAAGCGATTGTCGTCCTCCGTGCTTGCTTTTTCTCAGAAAGAGCCGTGGTGTGCGTTTTCGCCGGAAAACGCGTTTTCGGCCGAAAACGTGTACGTTTGCACTTCCCCGCCACAGGGAAGCTGCTAGCCGGGAATTCTCTGCCTGGTTCTACCCGCTGCCCGGAACGCTACGCAGGGCAAAAGCGATTCTCGTCCTCCGTGCTTGCTTTTTCTCAGAAGGAGCAGTGGTGTGCGTTTTCGCCGGAAAACGAGTTTTCGGCCGAAAACGTGTACGTTTGCACTTCCCCGCCACAGGGAAGCTGCTAGCCGGGAATTCTCTGCCTGGTTCTACCCGCTGCCCGGAACGCTACGCAGGGCAAAAGCGATTCTCGTCCTCCGTGCTTGCTTTTTCTCAGAAAGAGCCGTGGTGTGCGTTTTCGCCGGAAAACGCGTTTTCGGCCGAAAACGTGTACGTTTGCACTTCCCCGCCACAGGGAAGCTGCTAGCCGGGAATTCTCTGCCTGGTTCTACCCGCTGCCCGGAACGCTACGCAGGGCAAAAGCGATTCTCATCCTCCGTGCTTGCTTTTTCTCAGAAAGAGCCGTGGTGTGCGTTTTCGCCGGAAAACGCGTTTTCGGCCGAAAACGTGTACGTTTGCACTTGCCCGCCACAGGGAAGCTGCTAGCCGGGAATTCTCTGCCTGGTTCTGCCCGCTGCCCGGAACGCTACGCAGGGCAAAAGCGATTCTCGTCCTCCGTGCTTGCTTTTTCTCAGAAAGAGCCGTGGTGTGCGTTTTCGCCGGAAAACGCGTTTTCGGCCGAAAACGTGTACGTTTGCACTTCCCCGCCACAGGGAAGCTGCTAGCCGGGAATTCTCTGCCTGGTTCTACCCGCTGCCCGGAACGCTACACAGGGCAAAAGCGATTCTTGTCCTCCGTTCTTGCTTTTTCTCAGAAAGAGCCGTGGTGTGCGTTTTCGCCGGAAAACGCGTTTTCGGCCGAAAACGTGTACGTTTGCACTTCCCCGCCACAGGGAAGCTGCTAGCCGGGAATTCTCTGCCTGGTTCTACCCGCTGCCCGGAACGCTACGCAGGGCAAAAGCGATTGTCGTCCTCCGTGCTTGCTTTTTCTCAGAAAGAGCCGTGGTGTGCGTTTTTGCCGGAAAACGCGTTTTCGGCCGAAAACGTGTACGTTTGCACTTCCCCGCCACAGGGAAGCTGCTAGCCGTGAATTCTCTGCCTGGTTCTACCCGCTGCCCGGAACGCTACGCAGGGCAAAAGCGATTCTCGTCCTCCGTGCTTGCTTTTTCTCAGAAAGAGCCGTGGTGTGCGTTTTCGCCGGAAAACGCGTTTTCGGCCGAAAACGTGTACGTTTGCACTTCCCCGCCACAGGGAAGCTGCTAGCCGGGAATTCTCTGCCTGGTTCTACCCGCTGCCCGGAACGCTACGCAGGGCAAAAGCGATTCTCGTCCTCCGTGCTTGCTTTTTCTCAGAAAGAGCCGTGGTGTGCGTTTTCGCCGGAAAACGCGTTTTCGGCCGAAAACGTGTACGTTTGCACTTCCCCGCCACAGGGAAGCTGCTAGCCGTTAATTCTCTGCCTGGTTCTACCCGCTGCCCGGAACGCTACGCAGGGCAAAAGCGATTCTCGTCCTCCGTGCTTGCTTTTTCTCAGAAAGAGCCGTGGTGTGCGTTTTCGACGGAAAATGCGTTTTCGGCCGAAAACGTGTACGTTTGCACTTCCCCGCCACAGGGAAGCTGCTAGCCGGGAATTCTCTGCCTGGTTCTACCCGCTGCCCGGAACGCTACGCAGGGCAAAAGCGATTCTCGTCCTCCGTGCTTGCTTTTTCTCAGAAAGAGCCGTGGTGTGCGTTTTCGCCGGAAAACGCGTTTTCGGCCGAAAACGTGTACGTTTGCACTTCCCCGCCACAGGGAAGCTGCTAGCCGGGAATTCTCTGCCTGGTTCTACCCGCTGCCCGGAACGCTACGCAGGGCAAAAGCGATTCTCGTCCTCCGTGCTTGCTTTTTCTCAGAAAGAGCCGTGGTGTGCGTTTTCGCCGGAAAACGCGTTTTCGGCCGAAAAAGTGTACGTTTGCACTTCCCCGCCACAGGGAAGCTGCTAGCCGGGAATTCTCTGCCTGGTTCTACCCGCTGCCCGGAACGCTACGCAGGGCAAAAGCGATTCTCGTCCTCCGTGCTTGCTTTTTCTCAGAAAGAGCCGTGGTGTGCGTTTTCGCCGGAAAACGCGTTTTCGGCCGAAAACGTGTACGTTTGCAGTTCCCCGCCACAGGGAAGCTGCTAGCCGGGAATTCTCTGCCTGGTTCTACCCGCTGCCCGGAACGCTACGCAGGGCAAAAGCGATTCTCGTCCTCCGTGCTTGCTTTTTCTCAGAAAGAGCCGTGGTGTGCGTTTTCGCCGGAAAACGCGTTTTCGGCCGAAAACGTGTACGTTTGCACTTCCCCGCCACAGGGAAGCTGCTAGCCGGGAATTCTCTGCCTGGTTCTACCCGCTGCCCGGAACGCTACGCAGGGCAAAAGCGATTCTCGTCCTCCGTGCTTGCTTTTTCTCAGAAAGAGCCGTGGTGTGCGTTTTCGCCCGAAAATGCGTTTTCGGCCGAAAACGTGTACGTTTGCACTTCCCCGCCACAGGGAAGCTGCTAGCCGGGAATTCTCTGCCTGGTTCTACCCGCTGCCCGGAACGCTACGCAGGGCAAAAGCGATTCTCGTCCTCCGTGCTTGCTTTTTCTCAGAAAGAGCCGTGGTGTGCGTTTTCGCCCGAAAATGCGTTTTCGGCCGAAAACGTGTACGTTTGCACTTCCCCGCCACAGGGAAGCTGCTAGCCGGGAATTCTCTGCCTGGTTCTACCCGCTGCCCGGAACGCTACGCAGGGCAAAAGCGATTCTCGTCCTCCGTGCTTGCTTTTTCTCAGAAAGAGCCGTGGTGTGCGTTTTCGCCGGAAAACGCGTTTTCGGCCGAAAACGTGTACGTTTGCACTTCCCCGCCACAGGGAAGCTGCTAGCCGGGAATTCTCTGCCTGGTTCTACCCGCTGCCCGGAACGCTACGCAGGGCAAAAGCGATTCTCGTCCTCCGTGCTTGCTTTTTCTCAGAAAGAGCCGTGGTGTGCGTTTTCGCCGGAAAACGCGTTTTCGGCCGAAAACGTGTACGTTTGCACTTATCCGCCACAGGGAAGCTGCTAGCCGGGAATTCTCTGCCTGGTTCTACCCGCTGCCCGGAACGCTACGCAGGGCAAAAGCGATTCTCGTCCTCCGTGCTTGCTTTTTCTCAGAAAGAGCCGTGGTGTGCGTTTTCGCCGGAAAACGCGTTTTCGGCCGAAAACGTGTACGTTTGCACTTCCCCGCCACAGGGAAGGTGCTAGCCGGGAATTCTCTGCCTGGTTCTACCCGCTGCCCGGAACGCTACGCAGGGCAAAAGCGATTCTCGTCCTCCGTGCTTGCTTTTTCTCAGAAAGAGCCGTGGTGTGCCTTTTCGCCGGAAAACGCGTTTTCGGCCGAAAACGTGTACGTTTGCACTTCCCCGCCACAGGGAAGCTGCTAGCCGGGAATTCTCTGCCTGGTTCTACCCGCTGCCCGGAACGCTACGCAGGGCAAAAGCGATTCTCGTCCTCCGTGCTTGCTTTTTCTCAGAAAGAGCCGTGGTGTGCGTTTTCGCCGAAAACGCGTTTTTGGCCGAAAACATGTACGTTTGCACTTCCCAGCCACAGGAAAGCTGCTAGCCGGGAATTCTCTGCCTGGTTCTACCCGCTGCCCGGAACGCTACGCAGGGCAAAAGCGATTCTCGTCCTCCGTGCTTGCTTTTTCTCAGCAAGAGTTGTGGTATGCTTTTTCGCCGAAAACGCGTTTTTGGCCGAAAACGTGTACGTTTGCACTTCCCAGCCACAGGAAAGCTGCTAGCCGGGAATTCTCTGCCTGGTTCTACCCGCTGCCCGGAACGCTACGCAGGGCAAAAGCGATTCTCGTCCTCCGTGCTTGCTTTTTCTCAGAAAGAGCCGTGGTGTGCGTTTTCGCCGAAAACGCATTTTCGGCCGAAAACGTGTACGTTTGCACTTCCCAGCCACAGGGAAGCTGCTAGCCGGGAATTCTCTGCCTGGTTCTACCCGCTGCCCGGAACGCTACGCAGGGCAAAAGCGATTCTCGTCCTCCGTGCTTGCTTTTTCTCAGAAAGAGCCGTGGTGTGCGTTTTCGCCGGAAAACGCGTTTTCGGCCGAAAACGTGTACGTTTGCACTTCCCCGCCACAGGGAAGCTGCTAGCCGGGAATTCTCTGCCTGGTTCTGCCCGCTGCCCGGAACGCTACGCAGGGCAAAAGCGATTCTCGTCCTCCGTGCTTGCTTTTTCTCAGAAAGAGCCGTGGTGTGCGTTTTCGCCGGAAAACGAGTTTTCGGCCGAAAACGTGTACGTTTGCACTTCCCCGCCACAGGGAAGCTGCTAGCCGGGAATTCTCTGCCTGGTTCTACCCGCTGCCCGGAACGCTACGCAGGGCAAAAGCGATTCTCGTCCTCCGTGCTTGCTTTTTCTCAGAAAGAGCCGTGGTGTGCGTTTTCGCCGGAAAACGCGTTTTCGGCCGAAAACGTGTACGTTTGCACTTCCCCGCCACAGGGAAGGTGGTAGCCGGGAATTCTCTGCCTGGTTCTACCCGCTGCCCGGAACGCTACGCAGGGCAAAAGCGATTCTCGTCCTCCGTGCTTGCTTTTTCTCAGAAAGAGCCGTGGTGTGCGTTTTCGCCGGAAAATGCGTTTTCGGCCGAAAACGTGTACGTTTGCACTTCCCCGCCACAGGGAAGCTGCTAGCCGGGAATTCTCTGCCTGGTTCTACCCGCTGCCCGGAACGCTACGCAGGGCAAAAGCGATTCTCGTCCTCCGTGCTTGCTTTTTCTCAGAAAGAGCCGTGGTGTGCGTTTTCGCCGGAAAACGCGTTTTCGGCCGAAAACGTGTACGTTTGCACTTCCCCGCCACAGGGAAGCTGCTAGCCGGGAATTCTCTGCCTGGTTCTACCCGCTGCCCGGAACGCTACGCAGGGCAAAAGCGATTGTCGTCCTCCGTGCTTGCTTTTTCTCAGAAAGAGCCGTTGTGTGCTTTTTCGCCGAAAACGCGTTTTTGGCCGAAAACGTGTACGTTTGCACTTCCCCGCCACAGGGAAGCTGCTAGCCGGGAATTCTCTGCCTGGTTCTACCCGCTGCCCGGAACGCTACGCAGGGCAAAAGCGATTCTCGTCCTCCGTGCTTGCTTTTTCTCAGAAAGAGCCGTGGTGTGCGTTTTCGCCGGAAAACGCGTTTTCGGCCGAAAACGTGTACGTTTGCACTTCCCCGCCACAGGGAAGCTGCTAGCCGGGAATTCTCTGCCTGGTTCTACCCGCTGCCCGGAACGCTACGCAGGGCAAAAGCGATTCTCGTCCTCCGTGCTTGCTTTTTCTCAGAAAGAGCCGTGGTGTGCGTTTTCGCCGAAAACGCGTTTTTGGCCGAAAACATGTACGTTTGCACATCCCAGCCACAGGAAAGCTGCTAGCCGGGAATTCTCTGCCTGGTTCTACCCGCTGCCCGGAACGCTACGCAGGGCAAAAGCGATTCTCGTCCTCCGTACTTGCTTTTTCTCAGAAAGAGCCGTGGTGTGCGTTTTCGCCGAAAACGCGTTTTCGGCCGAAAACGTGTACGTTTGCACTTCCCAGCCACAGGGAAGCTGCTAGCCGGGAATTCTCTGCCTGGTTCTACCCGCTGCCCGGAACGCTACGCAGGGCAAAAGCGATTCTCGTCCTCCGTGCTTGCTTTTTCTCAGAAAGAGCCGTGCTGTGAGTTTTCGCCCGAAAATGCGTTTTCGGCCGAAAACGTGTACGTTTGCACTTCCCGGCCACAGGGAAGGTGCTAGCCGGGAATTCTCTGCCTGGTTCTACCCGCTGCCCGGAACGCTACGCAGGGCAAAAGCGATTCTCGTCCTCCGTGCTTGCTTTTTCTCAGAAAGAGCCGTGGTGTGCGTTTTCGCCGGAAACGCGTTCTAGGCCGAAAACGTGTACGTTTGCACTTCCCAGCCACAGGGAAGCTGCTAGCCGGGAATTCTCTGCCTGGTTCTACCCGCTGCCCGGAACGCTACGCAGGGCAAAAGCGATTCTCGTCCTCCATGCTTGCTTTTTCTCAGAAAGAGCCGTGGTGTGCGTTTTCGCCGGAAAACGCGTTTTCGGCCGAAAACGTGTACGTTTGCACTTCCCCGCCACAGGGAAGCTGCTAGCCGGGAATTCTCTGCCTGGTTCTACCCGCTGCCCGGAACGCTACGCAGGGCAAAAGCGATTCTCGTCCTCCGTGCTTGCTTTTTCTCAGCAAGAGCCGAAGTGTGCGTTTTCGCCAGAAAACGCGTTTTCGGCCGAAAACGTGTACGTTTGCACTTCCCCGCCACAGGGAAGCTGCTAGCCGGGAATTCTCTGCCTGGTTCTACCCGCTGCCCGGAACGCTACGCAGGGCAAAAGCGATTCTCGTCCTCCGTGCTTGCTTTTTCTCAGAAAGAGCCGTGGTGTGCGTTTTCCCCGGAAAACGCGTTTTCGGCCGAAAACGTGTACGTTTGCACTTCCCCGCCACAGGGAAGCTGCTAGCCGGGAATTCTCTGCCTGGTTCTACCCGCTGCCCGGAACGCTACGCAGGGCAAAAGCGATTCTCGTCCTCCGTGCTTGCTTTTTCTCAGAAAGAGCCGTGGTGTGCGTTTTCGCCTGAAAACGCGTTTTCGGCTGAAAACGTGTACGTTTGCACTTCCCCGCCACAGGGAAGCTGCTAGCCGGGAATTCTTTGCCTGGTTCTACTCGCTGCCCGGAACGCTACGCAGGGCAAAAGCGATCCTCGTCCTCCGTGCTTGCTTTTTCTCAGAAAGAGCCGTGGTGTGCGTTTTCGCCGGAAAACGCGTTTTCGGCCGAAAACGTGTACGTTTGCACTTCCCCGCCACAGGGAAGCTGCTAGCCGGGAATTCTCTGCCTGGTTCTACCCGCTGCCCGGAACGCTACGCAGGGCAAAAGCGATTCTCGTCCTCCGTGCTTGCTTTTTCTCAGAAAGAGCCGTGGTGTGCGTTTTCGCCGGAAAACGCGTTTTCGGCGGAAAACGTGTACGTTTGCACTTCCCCGCCACAGGGAAGCTGCTAGCCGGGAATTCTCTGCCTGGTTCTACCCGCTGCCCGGAACGCTACGCAGGGCAAAAGCGATTCTCGTCCTCCGTGCTTGCTTTTTCTCAGAAAGAGCCGTGGTGTGCGTTTTCGCCGGAAAACGCGTTTTCGGCCGAAAACGTGTACGTTTGCACTTCCCCGCCACAGGGAAGCTGCTAGCCGGGAATTCTCTGCCTGGTTCTACCCGCTGCCCGGAACGCTACGCAGGGCAAAAGCGATTCTCGTCCTCCGTGCTTGCTTTTTCTCAGAAAGAGCCGTGGTGTGCGTTTTCGCCGGAAAACGCGTTTTCGGCCGAAAACGTGTACGTTTGCACTTCCCCGCCACAGGGAAGCGGCTAGCCGGGAATTCTCTGCCTGGTTCTACCCGCTGCCCGGAACGCTACGCAGGGCAAAAGCGATTCTCGTCCTCCGTGCTTGCTTTTTCTCAGAAAGAGCCGTGGTGTGCGTTTTCGCCGGAAAACGCGTTTTCGGCCGAAAACGTGTACGTTTGCACTTCCCCGCCACAGGGAAGCTGCTAGCCGTGAATTCTCTGCCTGGTTCTACCCGCTGCCCGGAACGCTACGCAGGGCAAAAGCGATTCTCGTCCTCCGTGCTTGCTTTTTCTCAGAAAGAGCCGTGGTGTGCGTTTTCGCCGGAAAACGCGTTTTCGGCCGAAAACGTGTACGTTTGCACTTCCCCGCCACAGGGAAGGTGGTAGCCGGGAATTCTCTGCCTGGTTCTACCCGCTGCCCGGAACGCTACGCAGGGCAAAAGCGATTCTCGTCCTCCGTGCTTGCTTTTTCTCAGAAAGAGCCGTGGTGTGCGTTTTCGCCGGAAAACGCGTTTTCGGCCGAAAACGTGTACGTTTGCAGTTCCCCGCCACAGGGAAGCTGCTAGCCGGGAATTCTCTGCCTGGTTCTACCCGCTGCCCGGAACGCTACGCAGGGCAAAAGCGATTCTCGTCCTCCGTGCTTGCTTTTTCTCAGAAAGAGCCGTGGTGTGCGTTTTCGCCGAAAACGCGTTTTTGGCCGAAAACGTGTACGTTTGCACTTCCCAGCCACAGGGAAGCTGCTAGCCGGGAATTCTCTGCCTGGTTCTACCCGCTGCCCGTAACGCTACGCAGGGCAAAAGCGATTCTCGTCCTCCGTGCTTGCTTTTTCTCAGAAAGAGCCGTGGTGTGCGTTTTCGCCGGAAAACGCGTTTTCGGCCGAAAACGTGTACGTTTGCACTTCCCCGCCACAGGGAAGCTGCTAGCCGGGAATTCTTTGCCTGGTTCTACTCGCTGCCCGGAACGCTACGCAGGGCAAAAGCGATTCTCGTCCTCCGTGCTTGCTTTTTCTCAGAAAGAGCCGTGGTGTGCGTTTTCGCCGGAAAACGCGTTATCGGCCGAAAACGTGTACGTTTGCACTTCCCCGCCACAGGGAAGCTGCTAGCCGGGAATTCTCTGCCTGGTTCTACCCGCTGCCCGGAACGCTACGCAGGGCAAAAGCGATTCTCGTCCTCCGTGCTTGCTTTTTCTCAGAAAGAGCCGTGGTGTGCGTTTTCGCCGGAAAACGCGTTTTCAGCCGAAAACGTGTACGTTTGCACTTCCCCGCCACAGGGAAGCTGCTAGCCGGGAATTCTCTGCCTGGTTCTACCCGCTGCCCGGAACGCTACGCAGGGCAAAAGCGATTCTCGTCCTCCGTGCTTGCTTTTTCTCAGAAAGAGCCGTGGTGTGCGTTTTCGCCGGAAAACGCGTTTTCGGCCGAAAACGTGTACGTTTGCACTTCCCCGCCACAGGGAAGCTGCTAGCCGGGAATTCTCTGCCTGGTTCTACCCGGTGCCCGGAACGCTACGCAGGGCAAAAGCGATTCTCGTCCTCCGTGCTTGCTTTTTCTCAGAAAGAGCCGTGGTGTGCGTTTTCGCCGGAAAACGCGTTTTCGGCCGAAAACGTGTACGTTTGCACTTCCCGGCCACAGGGAAGCTGCTAGCCGGGAATTCTCTGCCTGGTTCTACCCGCTGCCCGGAACGCTACGCAGGGCAAAAGCGATTCTCGTCCTCCGTGCTTGCTTTTTCTCAGAAAGAGCCGTGGTGTGCGTTTTCGCCGGAAAACGCGTTTTCGGCCGAAAACGTGTACGTTTGCACTTCCCCGCCACAGGGAAGCTGCTAGCCGGGAATTCTCTGCCTGGTTCTACCCGCTGCCCGGAACGCTACGCAGGGCAAAAGCGATTCTCGTCCTCCGTGCTTGCTTTTTCTCAGAAAGAGCCGTGGTGTGCGTTTTCGCCGGAAAACGCGTTTTCGGCCGAAAACGTGTACGTTTGCACTTCCCCGCCACAGGGAAGGTGGTAGCCCGGAATTCTCTGCCTGGTTCTACCCGCTGCCCGGAACGCTACGCAGGGCAAAAGCGATTCTCGTCCTCCGTGCTTGCTTTTTCTCAGAAAGAGCCGTGGTGTGCGTTTTCGCCGGAAAACGCGTTTTCGGCCGAAAACGTGTACGTTTGCAGTTCCCCGCCACAGGGAAGCTGCTAGCCGGGAATTCTCTGCCTGGTTCTACCCGCTGCCCGGAACGCTACGCAGGGCAAAAGCGATTCTCGTCCTCCGTTCTTGCTTTTTCTCAGAAAGAGCCGTGGTGTGCGTTTTCGCCGAAAACGCGTTTTTGGCCGAAAACGTGTACGTTTGCACTTCCCAGCCACAGGGAAGGTGCTAGCCGGGAATTCTCTGCCTGGTTCTACCCGCTGCCCGGAACGCTACGCAGGGCAAAAGCGATTCTCGTCCTCCGTGCTTGCTTTTTCTCAGAAAGAGCCGTGGTGTGCGTTTTCGCCGGAAAACGCGTTTTCGGCCGAAAACGTGTACGTTTGCACTTCCCCGCCACAGGGAAGCTGCTAGCCGGGAATTCTCTGCCTGGTTCTACCCGCTGCCCGGAACGCTACGCAGGGCAAAAGCGATTCTCGTCCTCCGTGCTTGCTTTTTCTCAGAAAGAGCCGTGGTGTGCGTTTTCGCCGGAAAACGCGTTTTCGGCCGAAAACGTGTACGTTTGCACTTCCCCGCCACAGGGAAGCTGCTAGCCGGGAATTCTCTGCCTGGTTCTACCCGCTGCCCGGAACGCTACGCAGGGCAAAAGCGATTCTCGTCCTCCGTGCTTGCTTTTTCTCAGAAAGAGCCGTGGTGTGCGTTTTCGCCGGAAAACGCGTTTTCTTCCGAAAACGTGTACGTTTGCACTTCCCCGCCACAGGGAAGCTGCTAGCCGGGAATTCTTTGCCTGGTTCTACTCGCTGCCCGGAACGCTACGCAGGGCAAAAGCGATTCTCGTCCTCCGTGCTTGCTTTTTCTCAGAAAGAGCCGTGGTGTGCGTTTTCGCCGGAAAACGCGTTATCGGCCGAAAACGTGTACGTTTGCACTTCCCCGCCACAGGGAAGCTGCTAGCCGGGAATTCTCTGCCTGGTTCTACCCGCTGCCCGGAACGCTACGCAGGGCAAAAGCGATTCTCGTCCTCCGTTCTTGCTTTTTCTCAGAAAGAGCCGTGGTGTGCGTTTTCGCCGGAAAATGCGTTTTCGGCCGAAAACGTGTACGTTTGCACTTCCCCGCCACAGGGAAGCTGCTAGCCGGGAATTCTCTGCCTGGTTCTACCCGCTGCCCGGAACGCTACGCAGGGCAAAAGCGATTCTCGTCCTCCGTGCTTGCTTTTTCTCAGAAAGAGCCGTGGTGTGCGTTTTCGCCGGAAAACGCGTTTTCGGCCGAAAACGTGTACGTTTGCACTTCCCCGCCACAGGGAAGGTGGTAGCCCGGAATTCTCTGCCTGGTTCTACCCGCTGCCCGGAACGCTACGCAGGGCAAAAGCGATTCTCGTCCTCCGTGCTTGCTTTTTCTCAGAAAGAGCCGTGGTGTGCGTTTTCGCCGGAAAACGCGTTTTCGGCCGAAAACGTGTACGTTTGCAGTTCCCCGCCACAGGGAAGCTGCTAGCCGGGAATTCTCTGCCTGGTTCTACCCGCTGCCCGGAACGCTACGCAGGGCAAAAGCGATTCTCGTCCTCCGTTCTTGCTTTTTCTCAGAAAGAGCCGTGGTGTGCGTTTTCGCCGAAAACGCGTTTTTGGCCGAAAACGTGTACGTTTGCACTTCCCAGCCACAGGGAAGGTGCTAGCCGGGAATTCTCTGCCTGGTTCTACCCGCTGCCCGGAACGCTACGCAGGGCAAAAGCGATTCTCGTCCTCCGTGCTTGCTTTTTCTCAGAAAGAGCCGTGGTGTGCTTTTTCGCCGAAAACGCGTTTTTGGCTGAAAACGTGTACGTTTGCACTTCCCCGCCACAGGGAAGCTGCTAGCCGGGAATTCTCTGCCTGGTTCTACCCGCTGCCCGGAACGCTACGCAGGGCAAAAGCGATTCTCGTCCTCCGTGCTTGCTTTTTCTCAGAAAGAGCCGTGGTGTGCGTTTTCGCCGGAAAATGCGTTTTCGGCCGAAAACGTGTACGTTTGCACTTCCCCGCCACAGGGAAGCTGCTAGCCGGGAATTCTTTGCCTGGTTCTACTCGCTGCCCGGAACGCTACGCAGGGCAAAAGCGATTCTCGTCCTCCGTGCTTGCTTTTTCTCAGAAAGAGCCGTGGTGTGCGTTTTCGCCGGAAAACGCGTTATCGGCCGAAAACGTGTACGTTTGCACTTCCCCGCCACAGGGAAGCTGCTAGCCGGGAATTCTCTGCCTGGTTCTACCCGCTGCCCGGAACGCTACGCAGGGCAAAAGCGATTCTCGTCCTCCGTGCTTGCTTTTTCTCAGAAAGAGCCGTGGTGTGCGTTTTCGCCGGAAAACGCGTTTTCGGCCGAAAACGTGTACGTTTGCAGTTCCCCGCCACAGGGAAGCTGCTAGCCGGGAATTCTCTGCCTGGTTCTACCCGCTGCCCGGAACGCTACGCAGGGCAAAAGCGATTCTCGTCCTCCGTGCTTGCTTTTTCTCAGAAAGAGCCGTGGTGTGCGTTTTCGCCGGAAAATGCGTTTTCGGCCGAAAACGTGTACGTTTGCACTTCCCCGCCACAGGGAAGCTGCTAGCCGGGAATTCTCTGCCTGGTTCTACCCGCTGCCCGGAACGCTACGCAGGGCAAAAGCGATTCTCGTCCTCCGTGCTTGCTTTTTCTCAGAAAGAGCCGTGGTGTGCGTTTTCGCCGGAAAAGGCGTTTTCGGCCGAAAACGTGTACGTTTGCACTTCCCCGCCACAGGGAAGCTGCTAGCCGGGAATTCTCTGCCTGGTTCTACCCGCTGCCCGGAACGCTACGCAGGGCAAAAGCGATTCTCGTCCTCCGTGCTTGCTTTTTCTCAGAAAGAGCCGTGGTGTGCGTTTTCGCCGGAAAACGCGTTTTCGGCCGAAAACGTGTACGTTTGCACTTCCCAGCCACAGGGAAGCTGCTAGCCGGGAATTCTCTGCCTGGTTCTACCCGCTGCCCGGAACGCTACGCAGGGCAAAAGCGATTCTCGTCCTCCGTGCTTGCTTTTTCTCAGAAAGAGCCGTGATGTGCGTTTTCGCCGGAAAATGCGTTTTCGGCCGAAAACGTGTACGTTTGCACTTCCCCGCCACAGGGAAGCTGCTAGCCGGGAATTCTCTGCCTGGTTCTACCCGCTGCCCGGAACGCTACGCAGGGCAAAAGCGATTCTCGTCCTCCGTGCTTGCTTTTTCTCAGAAAGAGCCGTGGTGTGCGTTTTCGCCGGAAAACGCGTTTTCGGCCGAAAACGTGTACGTTTGCACTTCCCGGCCACAGGGAAGCTGCTAGCCGGGAATTCTCTGCCTGGTTCTACCCGCTGCCCGGAACGCTACGCAGGGCAAAATCGATTCTCGTCCTCCGTGCTTGCTTTTTCTCAGAAAGAGCCGTGGTGTGCGTTTTCGCCGGAAAACGCGTTTTCGGCCGAAAACGTGTACGTTTGCACTTCCCCGCCACAGGGAAGCTGCTAGCCGGGAATTCTCTGCCTGGTTCTACCCGCTGCCCGGAACGCTACGCAGGGCAAAAGCGATTCTCGTCCTCCGTGCTTGCTTTTTCTCAGAAAGAGCCGTGGTGTGCGTTTTCCCCGGAAAACGCGTTTTCGGCCGAAAACGTGTACGTTTGCACTTCCCCGCCACAGGGAAGCTGCTAGCCGGGAATTCTCTGCCTGGTTCTACCCGCTGCCCGGAACGCTACGCAGGGCAAAAGCGATTCTCGTCCTCCGTGCTTGCTTTTTCTCAGAAAGAGCCGTGGTGTGCGTTTTCGCCGGAAAACGCGTTTTCGGCCGAAAACGTGTACGTTTGCACTTCCCCGCCACAGGGAAGCTGCTAGCCGGGAATTCTCTGCCTGGTTCTACCCGCTGCCCGGAACGCTACGCAGGGCAAAAGCGATTCTCGTCCTCCGTGCTTGCTTTTTCTCAGAAAGAGCCGTGGTGTGCTTTTTCGCCGAAAACGCGTTTTTGGCCGAAAACGTGTACGTTTGCACTTCCCCGCCACAGGGAAGCTGCTAGCCGGGAATTCTCTGCCTGGTTCTACCCGCTGCCCGGAACGCTACGCAGGGCAAAAGCGATTCTTGTCCTCCGTGCTTGCTTTTTCTCAGAAAGAGCCGTGGTGTGCGTTTTCGCCGGAAAACGCGTTTTCTGCCGAAAACGTGTACGTTTGCACTTCCCCGCCACAGGGAAGCTGCTAGCCGGGAATTCTCTGCCTGGTTCTACCCGCTGCCCGGAACGCTACGCAGGGCAAAAGCGATTCTCGTCCTCCGTGCTTGCTTTTTCTCAGAAAGAGCCGTGGTGTGCGTTTTCGCTGGAAAACGCGTTTTCGGCCGAAAACGTGTACGTTTGCACTTCCCCGCCACAGGGAAGCTGCTAGCCGGGAATTCTCTGCCTGGTTCTGCCCGCTGTCCGGAACGCTACGCAGGGCAAAAGCGATTCTCGTCCTCCGTGCTTGCTTTTTCTCAGAAAGAGCCGTGGTGTGCGTTTTCGCCGGAAAACGCGTTTTCGGCCCAAAACGTGTACGTTTGCACTTCCCCGCCACAGGGAAGCTGCTAGCCGGGAATTCTCTGCCTGGTTCTACCCGCTGCCCGGAACGCTACGCAGGGCAAAAGCGATTCTCGTCCTCCGTGCTTGCTTTTTCTCAGAAAGAGCCGTGGTGTGCGTTTTCGCCGGAAAACGCGTTTTCGGCCGAAAACGTGTACGTTTGCACTTCCCCGCCACAGGGAAGCTGCTAGCCGGGAATTCTCTGCCTGGTTCTACCCGCTGCCCGGAACGCTACGTATGGCAAAAGCGATTCTCGTCCTCCGTGCTTGCTTTTTCTCAGAAAGAGCCGTGGTGTGCGTTTTCGCCGGAAAACGCGTTTTCGGCTGAAAACGTGTACGTTTGCACTTCCCCGCCACAGGGAAGCTGCTAGCCGGGAATTCTCTGCCTGGTTCTACCCGCTGCCCGGAACGCTACGCAGGGCAAAAGCGATTGTCGTCCTCCGTGCTTGCTTTTTCTCAGAAAGAGCCGTGGTGTGCGTTTTCCCCGGAAAACGCGTTTTCGGCCGAAAACGTGTACGTTTGCACTTCCCCGCCACAGGGAAGCTGCTAGCCGGGAATTCTCTGCCTGGTTCTACCCGCTGCCCGGAACGCTACGCAGGGCAAAAGCGATTCTCGTCCTCCGTTCTTGCTTTTTCTCAGAAAGAGCCGTGGTGTGCGTTTTCGCCGGAAAACGCGTTTTCGGCCGAAAACGTGTACGTTTGCACTTCCCCGCCACAGGGAAGCTGCTAGCCGGGAATTCTCTGCCTGGTTCTACCCGCTGCCCGGAACGCTACGCAGGGCAAAAGCGATTCTCGTCCTCCGTGCTTGCTTTTTCTCAGAAAGAGCCGTGGTGTGCGTTTTCGCCGGAAAACGCGTTTTCCGCCGAAAACGTGTACGTTTGCACTTCCCCGCCACAGGGAAGCTGCTAGCCGGGAATTCTCTGCCTGGTTCTACCCGCTGCCCGGAACGCTACGCAGGGCAAAAGCGATTCTCGTCCTCCGTGCTTGCTTTTTCTCAGAAAGAGCCGTGGTGTGCGTTTTCGCCGGAAAACGCGTTTTCTTCCGAAAACGTGTACGTTTGCACTTCCCAGCCACAGGGAAGCTGCTAGCCGGGAATTCTCTGCCTGGTTCTACCCGCTGCCCGGAACGCTACGCAGGGCAAAAGCGATTCTCGTCCTCCGTGCTTGCTTTTTCTCAGAAAGAGCCGTGGTGTGCGTTTTCGCCGGAAAACGCGTTTTCGGCCGAAAACGTGTACGTTTGCACTTCCCCGCCACAGGGAAGCTGCTAGCCGGGAATTCTCTGCCTGGTTCTACCCGCTGCCCGGAACGCTACGCAGGGCAAAAGCGATTCTCGTCCTCCGTGCTTGCTTTTTCTCAGAAAGAGCCGTGGTGTGCGTTTTCGCCGGAAAACGCGTTATCGGCCGAAAACGTGTACGTTTGCACTTCCCCGCCACAGGGAAGCTGCTAGCCGGGAATTCTCTGCCTGGTTCTACCCGCTGCCCGGAACGCTACGCAGGGCAAAAGCGATTCTCGTCCTCCGTGCTTGCTTTTTCTCAGAAAGAGCCGTGGTGTGCGTTTTCGCCGGAAAACGCGTTTTCGGCCGAAAACGTGTACGTTTGCACTTCCCCGCCACAGGGAAGCTGCTAGCCGGGAATTCTCTGCCTGGTTCTGCCCGCTGCCCGGAACGCTACGCAGGGCAAAAGCGATTCTCGTCCTCCGTGCTTGCTTTTTCTCAGAAAGAGCCGTGGTGTGCGTTTTCGCCGGAAAACGCGTTTTCGGCCCAAAACGTGTACGTTTGCACTTCCCCGCCACAGGGAAGCTGCTAGCCGGGAATTCTCTGCCTGGTTCTACCCGCTGCCCGGAACGCTACGCAGGGCAAAAGCGATTCTCGTCCTCCGTGCTTGCTTTTTCTCAGAAAGAGCCGTGGTGTGCGTTTTCGCCGGAAAACGCGTTTTCGGCCGAAAACGTGTACGTTTGCACTTCCCCGCCACAGGGAAGCTGCTAGCCGGGAATTCTCTGCCTGGTTCTACCCGCTGCCCGGAACGCTACGCAGGGCAAAAGCGATTCTCGTCCTCCGTGCTTGCTTTTTCTCAGAAAGAGCCGTGGTGTGCGTTTTCGCCGGAAAACGCGTTTTCCGCCGAAAACGTGTACGTTTGCACTTCCCCGCCACAGGGAAGCTGCTAGCCGGGAATTCTCTGCCTGGTTCTACCCGCTGCCCGGAACGCTACGCAGGGCAAAAGCGATTCTCGTCCTCCGTGCTTGCTTTTTCTCAGAAAGAGCCGTGGTGTGCGTTTTCGCCGGAAAACGCGTTTTCTTCCGAAAACGTGTACGTTTGCACTTCCCAGCCACAGGGAAGCTGCTAGCCGGGAATTCTCTGCCTGGTTCTACCCGCTGCCCGGAACGCTACGCAGGGCAAAAGCGATTCTCGTCCTCCGTGCTTGCTTTTTCTCAGAAAGAGCCGTGGTGTGCGTTTTCGCCGGAAAACGCGTTTTCGGCCGAAAACGTGTACGTTTGCACTTCCCCGCCACAGGGAAGCTGCTAGCCGGGAATTCTCTGCCTGGTTCTACCCGCTGCCCGGAACGCTACGCAGGGCAAAAGCGATTCTCGTCCTCCGTGCTTGCTTTTTCTCAGAAAGAGCCGTGGTGTGCGTTTTCGCCGGAAAACGCGTTATCGGCCGAAAACGTGTACGTTTGCACTTCCCCGCCACAGGGAAGCTGCTAGCCGGGAATTCTCTGCCTGGTTCTACCCGCTGCCCGGAACGCTACGCAGGGCAAAAGCGATTCTCGTCCTCCGTGCTTGCTTTTTCTCAGAAAGAGCCGTGGTGTGCGTTTTCGCCGGAAAACGCGTTTTCGGCCGAAAACGTGTACGTTTGCACTTCCCCGCCACAGGGAAGCTGCTAGCCGGGAATTCTCTGCCTGGTTCTACCCGCTGCCCGGAACGCTACGCAGGGCAAAAGCGATTCTCGTCCTCCGTGCTTGCTCTTTCTCAGAAAGAGCCGTGGTGTGCGTTTTCGCCGGAAAACGCGTTTTCGGCCGAAAACGTGTACGTTTGCACTTCCCCGCCACAGGGAAGCTGCTAGCCGGGAATTCTCTGCCTGTTTCTGCCCGCTGCCCGGAACGCTACGCAGGGCAAAAGCGATTCTCGTCCTCCGTGCTTGCTTTTTCTCAGAAGGAGCCGTGGTGTGCGTTTTCGCCGGAAAACGAGTTTTCGGCCGAAAACGTGTACGTTTGCACTTCCCCGCCACAGGGAAGCTGCTAGCCGGGAATTCTCTGCCTGGTTCTACCCGCTGCCCGGAACGCTACGCAGGGCAAAAGCGATTCTCGTCCTCCGTGCTTGCTTTTTCTCAGAAAGAGCCG